>NW_025744746.1:0-107500 GCF_021184085.1 Oncorhynchus gorbuscha
TTATTTAAAAAAGCAGACCTTGAATATCCCTTTAAGCATGGTAAAGTTATTAATTACACTTTGAGCATGGTAAAGTTATTAATTACACTTTGGCTGGTGTATCAATACACCCAGTCACTACAAAGATACAGGCAACCTTCCTAACTCCGTTGCCGGAGAGGAAGGAAACCGCTCAGAGATTTC
Source organism: Oncorhynchus gorbuscha (assembly GCF_021184085.1). NCBI lineage: Eukaryota > Metazoa > Chordata > Actinopteri > Salmoniformes > Salmonidae > Oncorhynchus > Oncorhynchus gorbuscha. The sequence goes on from NW_025744746.1 coordinate 184, forward strand.
ACCTTGAGGCCAATGGTGACTTTAAAACAGTTACAGACAATGTGCAAATCAAATTTGGGGCTGGTCTCTAAATAATGAAAATTCAACCATTCTCCTATTTGTTTAAAATGTAGTGGTAAATCTGTTTTACAGTGATAAATAATAAAATCAATGCTTCCAAATTAAACAGACACCCCCACCTCTGTCATGGTTTAAACCAATCTATTTCTGTGCTTGGCACTGTCCACTCAGTACTGCTGTATTTCGGCCTTGAGTTCCTTTACGCATAGATTTTCCTTGGTGCCTCCTAATTTTCACCATTTGTTTTCCAATGCATCCATGATTTAATAAATGACCTATGCCTTTATTCCAATGCATAAGATCTTTTATCAGTCAGCTGTTTAGAGCGCTCATTGTGTTGTTTTTCAGGTCTGCGCGGGTACTGGTGTTCTCTGTACCATCTGTGGCCAAAACTATTTATTTAGCTTTTATTATTTTCTATCAATATTTGTTTTCTTTCCTGGAACAGCTGATGGTCGACAATATCACTGGCCTACAGTATCACTAGCCTACAATATCACAAAATAAATATTCCAATACATGCATCCTGTTTGCAATAAGGCTCTGAAGTAATACTGTTAAAATGTGGAAAAGCAATTAACTTTTTTCCCTGAATACAAAGTGTTATGTTTCAGGCAAATCCAATCCAATACATTACTCAATACCACTCTCCATATTTTCAAACATAGTGGTGGCTGTATCATGTTATGGGTATGCTTGTAATCGTTAAGGACTGAATGAGTTTTTCAGGATACAAAATAAACGGAATGTAGCTAAGCACAGGCAAAATCCTAGAGGAAAACCTGGTTCAGTCTGCTTTCCACTAGACACTGGTAGATTAATTCACCTTTCAGCAGGACAATAACCTAAAACAAAAGGACAAATCTACACCGGAGTTGTTTACCAAGAAGACAGTGAATGTTTCTGAGTGTCCTGATTTTAGTTTTCACTTAAATCTGCTTTAAAATCTATGGCAAGACTTGAATATGTCTGTCTAGCAATGATCAACAACCAATTTGACAGAGCTCGAAGAATGTTGAAAATAATAATGTTTAAATATAGTACAATCCAGGTGTGCAATGCTCTTAGACTTACCCAGAAAAACTCACAGCAGACTTACTCAGACTCACAGCTCTAATCGCTGCCAAAGGTAATTCTAACATGATTTGACTCAGGGATGTATATACTGTTTTTAGGTAAATAAGATATTTAATTTTCAATAAATTAGCTAAAATTTCTAAAAACATGTTTTCACTTTCATTACGGGGTGTTGTGTGTAGATGGGTGAAAGAATCTATTGAAAATCTATTGAATCAATTTTGAATTCAGCCTGTAACACAACAACATGTGGAATAAGTCAAAGGGTGTAAATAGTTTCTGAAGGCACTGTATCAGACATGACCTGAGAAGACAGAAGGAATTAATGGAGGGCCCACTAAGTGGCTTGTTTACGGGGTGCTACATACTTATGGCTGCAGAGGGGAGGAACTAAAGGCACCGTACATTTCTTTCAAGTGCCCATCAATTGAAGCTGTCAGGTAATTCAGTATGATGTATATGATTTTAAGCAGATATTGGATGTCTGAATGTTCAGCTTGGCAAAGGCAGGTCCATGGTTCTTTCAGTTCAGACTGATTGCTCCTCCAGTCACAGTTCTCAACAATAAACACACTCGACACTCAGCACAGATACTGTACTGCACAAAGGCATCGTTTTTTAGAGGAAGTCAATTGTAACCAAGGAGAGCTTGTGGCCTAGTCAAGACTTCTTTTTTTATTAACCTAAAATGTCCTTAGTTTGACAGTCTCATGGCATTATTTATTTTTATTTAACTAGGCAAGTCAGATGAGAACAAATTCTTATTTTCAATGACGGCCTAGGAACAGCAGGTTAACTGCCTGTTCAGGGGCAGAACAACAGATTTGTACCTTGTCAGCTCGGGGGTTTGAACTTGCAACCTTCCGGTTACTAGTCCAACGCTCTAACCACTAGGCTACCCTGCCGCATTGACAAAGAAGATGTGATTTTGCTCATCAATCAGTTAAATCTGTCTATATAATGTTATTCATCCCGTAATTTAGTGAACTAGACTGCCTCAGTATTGTCATTCTAGACATGCAAAGCCTTCCCTCATCAGGTAATGTAATTCCATGCTTCATTAGTACTGTGAAGTTTATCATTTGTCATCAAAGCCAGCTGTCAATAAATAATTAAGTTGCAGATGAGAAGAATGAAATATTTTGGCTGAAGGAAGGAAGATTGCTGTCTACATTTTAATTGCATACACACATTCTGTGTGTGTGTCCAAGGTTTTAATTAGCTGTGGTGTGGCTACAAAGCAGCACCTGTTCATAGTCTGCCTACTTTTTGAGCTCTACTTTCACCTTCAACAAACATCATTATTTAGCATATTTACACCTATAGAAGAAAACATTTAGGCTAATGATTATATAGCAAATGGGCAGACAGTTCAGGCACTACTCCCCTTTCATCTGAATGAAAAAGATTAGGAGCCTAACTGCAAACCTGGCATTTCTTGTTTATTACAGTGTGATAATTGTGGAAGAATCACAACTATAGATTTTATTTAGGCCTACACCTTTCTGTTGCCACACAGACCATGAAAGTGCGATGGCAGTGCACGTCGAAGAAAGAGATGGAGGGGGTGGAGAGCGAGATAGAGGAGACCTCTATTATCTTTGTGTGTCCAGGCATCATTCCAATGTCACATTTTAATTTGCATTCCAAGCTGAAACACTGCATCTCCCTTGCAGTCAAGGGAAACAATGTGCATTTCCATCCACAAACGATCAGTAAATAAACTCTAATGGGGTTCTGACAGTTATGTTTGAGAGGATTGAAAAAGCAGAGGGATCGATTGATGACATTCTATCTGCCATAATTACTTTCTACTGAGATCTGGTGAGCATGAGGAAGCATATGGTTCCTGTCTGGTAGGATAGCCTACGTGTTAATATATTCTACTGTATCTCTGTGTGTGAACCAAGCCTATGATGATGCTGTTTTAGAAGGTTGTGGAGACCAACCTCTATTCAGTCTGTTAGGCTAGTACACTAGTCAAATCAAATGTATTTATATAGCCCTTCGTACATCAGCTGATATCTCAAAGTGCTGTACAGAAACCCAGCCTAAAACCCCAAACAGCAAGAAATGCAGGTGTAGAAGCACGTAAAAGGGTACACACAACGCAGGATATCAATCACATCGGAAATGATGTAAGAAGTTTGTTTCCCTCATTCAAAACCCCATTTCTAATAGGCGAACTTGTAATATGTGCTCTTTGCAATTGCATCTGTATTACTCCTGTTTACATATATATTACCATAAGTATTTATATATTCCTACTACCAGTCACTTTTTATGTATAAACCCACCTCAACCATTCTAGTACGCCTGCACATTGAAAAAGGTACTTGCAGTGACCAGTGTATATACTTGCATTCTCGTATTTCTTTAACACATCGTAGTTCTTGTGTGATTTAAATTTGTACATTTTATTATCTATAATATTATTATCACTGCATTGTTGGGAAAGAGCTCTCAAGGTAAGAATTTCACTGTACTGTTTTACACCTGTTGTATACTGTGTATGTGGCAAATAAACTTAGAAACATGAAACTTATTTGACTTGTAAAATAAATCAGTGATGATTAAATGTGTATTATAACAGCATAAGCCTCTTTGTTTGTGTGTTCAGGTCTGATGGGCTGTGAGAAGCAGTAAACATGGAACACTTTGAGGCTGCTCCAGGTTGGTAAGTACAGTCTGCGTTGCCTTGTTGTCACTCACATCATGCTAGGCCTTTGCAATACATGGCACTTTTGCTGGCGTTGATTCATTGAAGGAAGAAAGCTGCTAACACAAAAATGTAGTTTGTCTAACCCATCCTTTTTAGCCTCTAAATATGTAATTTGGGGCTTCATAAGTGCCAATAGTGTTTTAGTGAGCTGTTGATTAGTTTTGAGTGCAGTCATGCCTCTTCTGTCTATACGATTCGTCATGCTAATTCACATTTTAATTAATGTCCGTCAAGCCCTATGGTTAAAGCAATATTCACAGGCTTGACTACCCCATTAGAGGCTTTAGTACTGAGTAATACATGTATATGGTTTGTTCAGATTCTCAATTCCACAGCAAGCGCAGTAATTATGATATTTTGGAAATGCTTACAATCAAATGAAATTATATTTGGGCCTATCTTTTATTGAGCCGTTATGGCAGCTCTTACTGATAGATCTAACGCATGTTCTCTATTTAGCCAGTCTGTACTGTACATTGTGTTCAATCAGTCTGAAAGCTGACATATCACTCATGTAAGGTTTCTTTTAGAATCCATTACAGTAATATCCTTCTCATGAAACTATTAGCAGATCACTCAAACATGATTGGGAGATTGGTTAAACCAAGAATGTGATAGTACTGTAAGACCCCTCTGGCTTAAAGCAATCCAAGACCTGTGGATCTGTAGTGACCCATTTTAAGGTCAGACGTCTCCCTGACCTGACCCTGATATCTCATTTCCTCCCCACTGGGCGGGCTGTCAGGTGGGCACACCCTCCCTAAGGCACCTGCAGCGCAAGACGCCGGTCCTTCCCTGTGATACACTCATCACATGCCTCCCTCTCCCACAAATGAGCTGTGATTGAGGTGATTTGGATTTCCAGAGGCTGTCACAATGGTTTTGACTAGCAAATAGACGGGTGGTAATGGGAGAGACAGGCCTGTTATGAGAGCCCTGTCAGGGATAAGATAATGCCTCAGAGTGAAGAGGTTAAAGACACTGCTTCCCAGTTAATAATTAATTGGTGTCCGTGTGGCGGATCCACTCCAACGCTCCCAGTCACTTGATAATTGCTTTACATTTAATTTGGCTTTGGAGAGCATTTTTCAAGCGAAGTAAATTGTGCTTAGTGTTAATAATATGAACCTGTCTTCAGACACCGGTTTGGTCAGAAACCAATAGTGACGAGACAAAGGTAGGCAAAGGGTGCCAATTTGAATGCTGGAGATGGTGTCTCCATTTCTAAGTAGTTTATCTTAAACACTAATTTACACTGTCGTTTGACAGGGGGAAATATATCTATGGTTCTGTGATTTAACAAAGAAGATAATTGTTACCATTATCAAAAGTTAATTTTGGGAATAATACATTTTTACAGTTGTATCATAGTGTGACTAATTAGGGGATTCATAATAATATTACTTTTACCTGGGATGGAATAAAAGAGTAGGCCCATTGTACACCACAGTAACTCACTTCTAGAATGTATTAGAATGCTATCATTTGAAATGAAAAGTCTGAATAGGCATCTTATTGTGTACTATGAGGGGGAAATGGAATGAACCCTTTACTTTTCTCAATGTCAAGTGTCTCACCTAAGCATTTCCCAACTTTAATCCTCTTAATAAAAAAAAGCTGCCAGGTGCTCTTTAACAGTTTGGGGTTCTGTGCTGCGGCAGCTTGCTCTGGTCTAAACAGTGGGGGAGAAAGAATCTGAGTTACCTTAAGTAGCAGAGCTGTCACCACAGTGACAGTGTCAGGCCTCCTACTGAGGTGCCCTCCAACTGACTGGCTCCTAAGGTCATGTGAGTTAAACTGCCCAGGTGTATCTGTGTGCTCCGGTGTGCAATTAAGTGCTAGACAAAAGAGAACCAGCAGACGTCACGTCAGACTCAGGCCCCAGAGGACAGGAGTTGCCCATCCCTGACCTATATAGTGATTAGGGCTGGCATAATTACTGCATAACCAACAGTTATGGATGAAGATTGTCATTTAAAATAAAATAACCGTTTACGTTTATTTGATACTTTTTTGTGTGGCACAAACAGCTGATTGAAGACTGGGCTGCCGGGCATTCGTGCGGTTGAGTCGGTTTCTGCGGTAACGTGGATTCTTAACAATGTGATGAAACTTTGTTGCTCCTTGCTGAAACAAGCAAAGAGTTGTAGCAAACAAGTATTTGGTTGCCAAGGCAATGCCCCCCTCCCTGCAGCACGGAAACACATGCAGTCAGGAGCCGAAGTGAACCCTATTAGAACGGTGACCACTGTCATTTGGCTGACCAATAACCGTCACCCAAAATTCCATGACTGTCACAGTCCTAAAAATGATGTTAAACAACAGTTTAACAATCATATTTCACTGCTGAAATAATCCTGTAAAAATGTACATTGTTGTATGATTGTTAGCTGTAGTGTGATTTGACTGTATGCCTGGATGCACCCAGAAGGGGTCATCTCAGTCTGCCTTCCGTTCCTTCCCTGAGTTGGTGTGTGTGTGTGTGTGTGTGTGTGTGTGTGTGTGTGTGTGTGTGCGCTTCACCCAGCTATAAAGCTCCTCATCTGTAGATGACAGCAGCAGATGTTTGTGGAGCTGGCATGAAAATGGCTTCTCAGTGGAACACTGCCCGTGTGAGCAGTGCAGAGAGGAAGGTGCCCCACACCCGTATGGAGGATGAGGCTGACCTCCAGGTAGGTAGAGACCACATCCATGTTTATTCCCCGTTTCCCCACCACCCTGGGGCACTAGTACCACCCTCTACCCCTCCCCAGCTGACCTCTATACTGCCTCCATCTGCACCAGTTTGCTCCGCATTCCACCCCCTCTCTCGGGGCTTCGGATGCTCTCTTTGCCAAATCTGCAGCAGGCAGTGCTCAGCCTTGCATGCGCAGAGATAATGATCAAGTTAATTAGACCTGAGATTGAATGAACTGCGGCAGCAACTTAATCATTTGTAACTGGATTAGAAATACTATATTCTGCAACTCCAGAGACTGGCAAACTTTCCTTATTTGAGTGCTTGAAAATTAAGGTCCACTTTAGGATTCAGGTCTTGAGATAATGTTGCAATAGAAGCAGGGAAATAAATCCGAGCTCGTATACTCAAACAAGCCCATAAGCTGAGGGTACATTTCCTTGTGAATGGTTTTACTGAGTTGACAGAGCAGATGTGAGTTGCCTTTCTGTTAATGGTTCCTCTGTTATCCCCATAGCAAATATACTCATTTGGGAGGAAATTAGGTCAAGGTAGCTTTGGTGTCGTCTGTGAAGCCACCCACAATGAGACAAGGAAGAAATGGGCTATTAAGAAGGTGAACAAAGAGAAGGTGAGTGCATTAGTTTTTCCCATGGGCCGTGGTGAAAAGAGACACTCTAAAGTCAGTCTAATGGCTACTAGAACAGCCCCACACCTCAGTGCACTCACTCAGCTTCTTCCCTCCATGCAGGCTGGAAGTTCAGGTGTCAAACTGTTGGAACGGGAAGTGAGCATCCTGAAACGTGTGAACCATGCACACATAATACATCTGGAGGAAGTCTTTGAAACACAAAAGGTAAGGGATGCTTTCTTAGAAGTAATGGAGTCAATATCTCAGTAGTGTGCGTGCAGACGATTGCGTAAGCACCATGAATGAGAGCGAGGCCGGTCAGATCTATTTGTGGGGGCCATTATCAGTCTGTGTGCTGTGCTTTGTGTCCAGAGGATGTATCTGGTTACTGAGCTGTGTGAGGGAGGGGAGCTGAAGGAGCTCCTTCAGAAGAGCACACGCTTCACAGAGGAGGAGACCAGGCACATCATCAACAGCCTGGCTGAGGCCATCGTCTACCTGCATAAGAAGGGTAATATGACTGACTAAAGTTATAGGTTTCACATCGTTACAAGGCTCTACATTTGAACATTTTACACGGTGAAACTTTATTTCAAGAAACAATAAACGAAGGGTAAGAGGCAGAATATCAGACTATGCCTTCTTTGACCTTTATGAAACATAACTAACTAATCTAGGTGCTCTGATTAAATCATTCCAACATTAATGCAAACAGTACAGACAATGTGTTGTATGAGTTAATTGTGTGCAGGGACAATGTTCAAATTGGTGATATCACGGTCTCATCGTACTCAAATTAGTCAAATTGCTTTGGCCTCATTGACATGTGATAATCAGGGAGATGATACCACGTTATGGCTCCCAGTCATTATAGAACCTGGCTTATTCTAATAATGAGATAATAATGAACAACTGCCAGGCAAAAATGGTAGCCCTTTTAATTGAGTCTGAGGGGTTTATTTGAAGATGCTGTTTTTCCCCCTGCTGATGGTGAAATCTCTAGTTAGAGGTAATTTAGGACGTTGCTTGGCAATGAGACGCCATTACATGGGGCTAATGACTCATTTACAACGAGCTGGGGAGGAATACAGATTAATAGGTGTGTTTTCACACTAAGAGTCCCTCTGCGCTGTTGTACCGCACTTCTATGGCGACTAATGATACCAGTGGGGATGTGATGCTAAAGGTTAGCAGTGACTGTCACAGGTAGTGGCCTTAAAGGGCAATTCCACCACTTTTCAACCACATTTTCATTTGTGTCCAGCTCAATAGCAGTGTGTACATAATCAAAACGGTGCACCACTACGTTTTGTAGAAAGAAATATAAACACGCTGTTTTCAGATATGTAGACACTGGTTTGGTGCTGGAGATGATGAATATGAGGTAAAAAAGTGGAGGAATTGTCCTTTTAACCATATATAAGCAGCATGCACATTCATTACTTTTTGAAAAGGAAATATGACAAATTGTTTAGTAAAGACATTGATATGATACATTTATTTTGCACAGAACGATTTGGTCCCATGGAATATTACTATGAATTTTGTGAACCATTTGTTCATTGTACTATTAGTTCTTCACCATGCTGTTGTTACTATATAAATATAGAGGTTCATCCACTGTTGTACACCCCAGAGTCTTTATTCAGTCCATATCTTCCTGAGCTCAATCTACATGGACATTAGAGCAGAGGAAACAATATATTAGAGGTCAGCATGCTCCGCCCCTCTCACAAAATCCCTTTAACCGAGCTGAACTTTAAGACTCCAGGGGAGAGAACTTCTCAAGAACTAATATGTGTGCAGAGACACTTTATTTCCCATCCCATCAAGTCAATCTAGCAGCAGCATCTAATCTAACCTTTATAACTCTCTTAAACGTCTCCGAATCCTCTGCTCCGTTCTGCACATCTCCTTTAATGACCACTGATACTTTGTGGCTCACCATTTTTAAAAGGAGGTTGATATCTAGAGATTTGTCATAGGGATTGCTTGAATTTAGCAAGACGCTCATGGTTTTCCGGAGGATAAAGTAGCTGTTTTTGTCACAATCTCTGGGACTTCAGCTGGGGCAGAACCCCTCTCTTTCTCAGTGAATCAAACTCATTCCCAGTGGAATGCTCGATGACATCCATGTACACTCGTAAAACTTCTATTAGATCAAATATGCCACATACAGCAAAAAAGCCATTCAATTTTTTGTCACCAAATTTGACACGAATTGAAAAAAATGTATATCTCCCTCACTAACTTTAAGCATCAGCTGTAAGAGCAGCTTATCGATCACTGCACCTGTACACAGCCCATCTATAAATAGCCCACCCAACTACCTCATCCCCATATTGTTATTTATTTATTTTTGCTCATTTGCACCCCAGTATCTCCACTTGCACATTCATCTTCTGCACATCTATCACTCCAGTGTTTAATTGCTAAATTGTAATTATTTCGCCACTATGGCCTATTTATTGCCTTTACCTCCCTAATCTTACTACATTTGCACACACTGTATATAGATTTTTCTATTGCGTTATTGACTCTATGTTTGTTTATTCCATGTGTAACTCTGTGTTGTTTGTGTCGCACTGCTTTGCTTCATCTTGGCCAGATCGCAGTTGTAAATGAGAACTTGTTCTCCACTGGCATACCTGGTTAAATAAAGGTGAAATTAAAAAAATTGACCTCCATACAAAAACTCCGTACTTTGTGAGCAATTTTTCATATATATATTTTTAAACGCTACCTGTTGGAGAAGACAGATTTTGGGTCCACTTATCCCTCTCTCTTCGCCTCTTCCTCTCTGGTATGACTCACACATTTCAGTTAATTACTATAGCTCCCGCCTTGAGCCAATCAGTGTCATTTTGTAAATGCCGGATCTCTACGGTAAGACACATCATTCACCAAAGTTTCGTCAAAATTGTTCAGTACTGTCTGAGATGGTGTACAGACGGACTGAGACAGATCCACAGTCCCTTCCCCCGATTTCATCGTGGGGGACAATTACTCATTGTAGATTTAACTGCTTTTAACCATCATACTTGTCCTCTCTGCTAAAGGCCTTTTGAAAGCCATTATGGTTGGTTCTTCACATAGTAAAGGTGGTTTCATTTTTGTATTTCAGACATAGTTCACCGAGACCTGAAACTGGAGAACATTCTAGTGAAGAGTTACCATGGTGTTGATAATGACATGATCAATATCAAGGTGAGACCGTGACACAAACTGGAAGACTTTCACTGCCGTTTCTCATCCAGCCAGTCTCTGCAGGGACTTAAGGACAGGCTCCTCATGTGTTTTTGTTTTTTCTCCACTCTCCCCCTAAATGGTTTTAAATGCTACCTCATTATGACAGACCCCCTTTTGGTTCCCCTTTATATCACGCCGTACAGAAGGGTGAATCAAGAGCATCTTTTAAGACAAATTACCGCCTGGGCCCAGCATGCTGTGTGCATTGACGGAGCACAGGCTGAAGCAGATACCTGGAGCGCGGGCTCAAACAAGGCAGGGCGGCAGCATAAATCACACACACACACTGCTGAAAGCCAGAGTTGTTCTGGCACGGTATAAAAGGCTTTTATCTGTCAGGAGGAGGTCATCTCTCCTGGATATTTTCTCCTGCTGTAATTCTCATTAACTTAATCATTATGATACACCCTTCACTATTGTCATTGGTTGCACTAATTGCACTGTTTGTCTACATAACCTGGTTCAAGTATTCATGACATTACCCTGAAGAAGGCAAAGTGATGCCAAACGTTGGTAAATACCCAATACTGGGAGTTTATAGATTGAGTGTGCAACTTTCGTTATTTTGATAGTTAGTTTACAGTATTTCTCCTGCCTGCCATTATATACTACATGAGACCATACAGCATGTACAGCTCGTATTTGTTATTCATCTAACATAGAGAGACCCAGTTATTGCTGCTCTTCAAGTAAACCTTGTTTTGTCTGATAAATAACACCAACAAGAAAGGATTTGATATGAGATGGATGCATGCTGTAGGCCTGCGTGTGTATCAGTGTCTGCTGTCGGCCCTCTCTCCTCCCAGGTGACAGACTTTGGGTTGTCAGTGAAGAAGGGGGGTGTTGGCAGTGAGAACATGCTGAAAGCCACCTGTGGGACTCCTATCTACATGGGTAAGACTGACACGCTCAGCTCCTACACACAAAGATCACATCATATTAGAGTAGTCCTGTTAAAACCGGTCCTCTCCTCTCTGTTTCAGCTCCTGAGGTGATCAATGCTCATGAGTACAGTCAGCAGTGTGATGTGTGGAGTATTGGGGTCATCATGTACATGCTGTAAGCAATGCGCCCACCCATCCCTCCTTTATCACTGCCTGTCTTTCTGGTCTGTCTGTGTCTCTCCCTCTCACTGTAGCAGCTTTTCCTATACTATGTGCAGTTCGCCCAGTGACCAATCAACTAGTAGTATAGTTTTTGAGGCCTGTGTCACTGACGGGGCTGTGTGACTGACAGGACTGTCTCCTCGTAGCCTGTGTAACTGACAGGACTGCCTCCCTGTAGGCTGTGTGACTGACAGGACTGTCTCCCCGTAGGCTGTGTGACTGACAGGACTGTCTCCCCGTAGGCTGTGTGACTGACAGGACTGTCTCCCCGTAGGCTGTGTGACTGACAGGACTGTCTCCCCGTAGGCTGTGTGACTGACAGGACTGTCTCCCCGTAGGCTGTGTGACTGACAGGACTGTCTCCCCGTAGGCTGTGTGACTGACAGGACTGCCTCCCCGTAGCCTTTGTGACTGACAGGACTGCTTTCCCGTAGCCTTTGTGACTGACAGGACTGCCTCCCCGTAGCCTTTGTGACTGACAGGACTGCCTCCCCGTAGCCTTTGTGACTGACAGGACTGCCTCCCCGTAGCCTTTGTGACTGACAGGACTGCCTCCCCGTAGCCTTTGTGACTGACAGGACTGCCTCCCCGTAGCATTTGTGACTGACAGGACTGCCTCCCCGTAGCCTTTGTGACTGACAGGACTGCCTCCCCGTAGCCTTTGTGACTGACAGGACTGCCTCCCCCGTAGCCTTTGTGACTGACAGGACTGCCTCCCCGTAGGCTGTGTGGGGAACCTCCATTCATCGCCACCTCTGAGGAAAGACTCTTTGAGATGATCAAGAAGGGAGAACTCCACTTTGTCGGACCCATCTGGGACTCTATCAGTGATGCAGGTGACATACAGTAGTACTGCTTTTCAACCTCTTTGACTTCTATTTGTAACATCTCTAAGGACACATGGTACTTGACCACATCCAGGTTGAGCTGATTGGTCCTTCTTACAATGGTTATTATTACATGACTTTAACATAGCGTACTGACTGTCACATTTTTATCTCACCAGCCAAAAAAGTGTTGAGTTGCCTCCTGAAAGTTGATCCCGCCCATCGCATCACAGCCAATGAGCTGCTGGATAACCCCTGGATCACGGTAAGGGGCTGATCCACCCAGCTACATTTCACATTAACACTAATGAGTACAGGAAGGACTCTCTGGTATTGCTGCATGATGGGATTGGGAATTGGTATCTCACAGCCTGGTTTATGGGGTTTATTGCAATGTGGTGATATTAACCCTTTAGAGGGTATCTAAAATTAGGTAGTGGTACTGTGTCTTACAGGGTGACACCAACACTTTGGCCACACCCACCAACGTGCTGGAGATGATGCGTCTGTTCCGGGATGACCCGGAGGAGGAGGAGAGAGAGGAGGAGAGCGAGGTGGTCAGTGATGTGCTGAACGAGCTCTCTCTCAGCTGCTCCCAGGACAGCCTGACCCTGGAGCCCAGGGCAACGCTGGAGGGCGGGGCAGGATCAGAGCATACAGTAACACTGGAACCTAGGGTTAGGCCTGAGAACAGGGCAGGGATGGAGGATGGGGCCAGGCTGGAGGACCAGGTAAGGCCGGAGCCCAGGGTGGCCTCAGCATGCAGGAACATTGCTGAGCTCAGCTATGAGGGAGACACCGACAGTAGCAGCAGCAAACCCACCACCCCCACCAAACAGGTACTGTAGTATGCAAAGTTACCTCATATACTGTACACACAACTCAGTCACGCCATGAGACTCATCATGACCTGCCACTTCATAGGTGTTAGGTTCAAAATAACATATTTCACTAAACCCACCATGACTCAAGCTCTGGTTAAAAATTAGCCTTCTTGGCAAAGTGAGCTGTTTCAGTTACACACTGGTATACGATCGTTCATTTCCCTTCCACTTCCACCTCAATTAGCTTACGTGGTAATGATCTTGTTTTTGACTAAAGACTAGCTCTCTGTTGCGTAGCTATACTTAAAGCATGGGAGTTATCACCCAGCGGTTCAGGCGCTCTACAATATTTAGGGTTGTTGAACACCCCCCTCCCCCGACATCTCTGTAATCCACTGTAGAGACAGAAGAAGAAGAAGGTTGCTTCCTCATCGTCCAATGGACTGAAAACCAACAGCTCTGCTATGAAGGTCTGCAACTCACTCAGTCCCCCCACTTCACAGGTCAGTCGTTTAGCAGTCTGTCTGCAAAGTCCTCTTCTCACAACACTGGGAAATGGGCTACCATTAGATATTTGTTTTTTGACAGTTTCGACAATCGTTTTTTATTCTGATATTGATGCAATAAAGATAATTACAACTTTTCATTATGCAAAAATGGTTTGAATTTGTCACACAGCCTGGAAGGTATAAGATCTGATTCAAAATGGGTTGATTTGTTAAAGAAAAATGCTTTTAGATTTAAAGGCCCTCACAAGCGGGCAATGCCACCCCTATTTCGACGTAATTCCTGTCTTGTAGTGGAAATTGTTGTTTAGGTTCCACCTCCGAAGAATAACACAGGCTGCTAATACATATTGATGAATTGGGGGTGGGAACATTTCCACGTGGAGTGGAGAAAAACGACAAGCAGGGTGCTGATGGCTGTCAGTGTAGCTAGCTAGCATGCTAACTTTATCTAGCTAGCTAATGTTATCTGTTGTTTAAAATATTAGCCAGCTAGGCTATGGCTGGTTCTGGAGCTGGATTTGTCATAAGCATGTAGGGCAGGGATGGGCAACTTTGAGGGTGTGGACCACAAAAAATCTGAACTCATCATGAGGGGCCGCAGTTGCTCACGGGTTTGCGTACTCGCATCCATAAAGCAAGTTTGCTTAAATTAAGCACATTTTGCCATGGAGCAGAGAGAAGATGTTTAAATTTTATAATTCATTTCATGCAATTCTACTGATTTTGCCATGGGGCGGAGAGAAAGATTAGCTCTTTTCCAGATAATTTCCTGCTATTGTACAAATTTTGCCGTAGGGTGGAAAGAAATGTTTGCAGTTTTTAATATGATATCTAAGTGAGACTGCTGGATGCTAAGCAAACTTAGCATGGGCTAATTGACATGGGCTAATTGACTGACTATCACTAGCTAGGTTTCCATCCAATTGGAGGCAGATTTTCATGTGAGTATTCTAGAATCCGTATAAAGATAATGTGCACATTTTACCAGCGGTGGTATGTTTCCATCAAATGGACTTGTTTCAGATAAATGATGACATAGTGCTCACAAAATATACATTTCCATAAAAGTTTTTATGTACCGAATAAAAATCGAAAGTTTGACGTGTTTCCATCTGATTTCCAACTCTACCAATACTTTTGTTACGAACTGTGGCGTTAAATATCAAATGTGCCTACTCTGGGCTTGGCACCTGCGCTCAAGCCAACAGCTCACAGGTACAGTGTGGGGAGGCTGTGCGAGTTGTCTAGATTTCATTTATTAGGATCCCCATTAGCTACTGCACATTCAGCAGCTACTCTTCCTGGGGTCCACATAAAAATGAAATGCATGACAAAGTACAGAACAGTAATAGAGAAGAACAATACAAGATATTACATTCAATTCAAATAAATACCAATAAAATATGACTTATATATCGTAAAGACACCAAGAGACAACTAAAATACTATCTAGTATATAACATAATAGTGTCTAGTCTACATGATGAGATTATTATGGATAAGAGCGAGAATATTTATATTTTTCAAATGGCAATCAAGCATTGATCATCATATAGCCTAATAAACTGCAAGGTTTCCCCGAGTCGTAATGGGAGGACTACACACACCATATCATTGGGTGAATCCAAATTGACTTCGATATGATGGTTATATCAATATTTGTGCATATGGGCTGCCATTTCTTGAATAATCAATTTTACCAAAACAAAAAGATCCCATCAGGTCGAACGAACAAATTATCTGTCAGCATTTATAAAATTGCACTGAATCCTCCTGTTTTCATCACAGCTTTATTTTTTTCTCTCCAAATTTGATCTTGTCTCATTGTTGGAACTCTCCAACGGGGTCGGGAAGCGAAGGTCGAGTCATGCGTCCTCCAAAACATGACCCGTCAAACCACGCTTCTTAACACCTGCTTGCTTGACCCGGAAACTAGCTGTACCAATGTGACTGAAGTCAGCCTGCAGGTGCCCGGCCCACCAAAGGAGACGCTAGAGCGCGATGAGACAAGTAGAACCCCAGTAGTGATGCCACAACATTGCAATGCAGTGCCTTGGACCGCTGTGCCACTCAGGAGGCGCCTAATGATTTATTTCTATATAATATGAACTCGCATAAAAACTGTGGATGGAAACGTGGTTACTGACTGACATAACAAGAAAAATAATCTGCTGATGCACAACCAAATTGCAAAATTGTACCTTGTGTAGTATTCTACCGTTCCAAGGGCCTTCAAACCGCAGGCCGCCAGTTGCCCATCCCTGATGTAGGGATAGTTTGCCACAGATGGATAGGGGAAACAAGTTACTTTGACTTTGTCATCTATTGTTATCTCCAGTTTTGGCGTCTTCCATAAATTATCTATTATATTTCTCAGCTCAGTCGGAACTCGCAAACTTTGCAGGTGTTTATGATTAATAAACAATGCCATGCTGGTGGGTGGTACCATTCAACTAAAACCCAGCCCTGAAACGAAATATTGGCTGAGAAGAATGTGCATGTCATTTCATAGGAAAAGACATGTTATTGGCACGAATTTGCACGAAGTGGGCAATTTGGGCTTGTCACATCAAGCCCAAATATATTATACTTTGACTTAAAACAATGAATTATTGACTTCAATCGTTGTGCAACACCATGAGTAAGCTCTGGAAATTGTCTTTCAGCTCAAAAAAGTAGATTTCTACTAGTGTGGGTATTTTAATGCTTTTTGGCCATCATGTTGGTGCTGTTGATATTCACTCACCACTAGATGGTGACAGATTTACCTAGAAGGTGAGCCGAGCTAGTGACAGATCCAGTAGATGTTGTTCTGTAGAGGTGAACCTGTTGTGTTGGCCTTGTGTGAGATGAATGTGAGTATCTTATCTTTGCAGTCCCATACAGGTGGCAAACTCTCCAGGCAGTCGAGTGAAAATCGTCTCAGCCCACAGGACAAGAGCGAGACCCACCCAACCTCTTCCCCAGTGGGGCCAGCTCCCAAACCAGCGGCCGGTCCAGGGAAGGCAGAGGCCCACAAACCCCCCCACACCCCCTCTGGCTCTAGGCCTGGGAGCCGCTCCCCACGACCACCTCTCTGCAGCAGGCATAAGAAGAGCTCCTAGGCACCAGCAGCAGAGTCCCCATCCCCACGGGCGCGGCGTGCCAAAGGAGAGGACCCCAGTCAGAGGTGTACCCTTGGGGGTGGCAGGCCTGCTAGACACATGACTTGTTGGTATTCATCTATCCACTGTGTGACACACACCAGCCCTGGACTGAATGAATAGACTCTCACACACCCACTGTGATGTTGTTTTAGAATGGCCAGTAGACAGATGCTGAAGATAGGTTTGTCAGTAGCATCAGCTTGAATGCATTCAGAGGGTAAACCAGCATGCTGTGGAATCAGGAGAGCAAATAATTGACCTAGCAATGATTTCACAGTAAAGCACCTGATTCCTGTTGTTCAAACTATCCCTGTTGTGTCCCCATTGACCTATCTAAGGCTACCTGTTGTTTCTGTTATGCTTAGTTACATACTTTGTCTGCATTTTCCATATCAAACTCACTGACAGTCTAAGTTGTTTCAAAATACACTCATTAACAAGTAGATGGGGAAACTCAAAGGGAGTGTTCATCTCTCTTATTTAATCCGTTGGGTTTAATTCATGATTTATTAGTGGTTCACTGGGTTGTGTAGCTGCTAGTATACTTTTACAGTACATAGAAAACACTATTTCATTCAGTATCCTAACGGGCATATTTGATATGTAAGATCTTCAAAGTGCTTTGTTTTTCCCCACAAATGTCATTAACATAAAACTAGTCCAACATTCATTAGTAGTCAGTGGTGAACAGGGGCGCAAGCTTGTCTGCTGTTTATTCTTTTCATTGAGCTGTTCTTAGGATGATTTAAGGATGATTGCCAAGCATCATGAGAAGAAACTAATGTACAGAAACTCCATTATTTTGTGTTCAATAAACATAATCAGAAATGTGATGTATTTTTTTTGTGATTTTGTGATAACTTTTCCGTTATTCTGTTTTGATCTCTCACTTTTTCTAAAATAAAATAAAAATGCAGTTGACCCTCTTGGTGTCAATACAGACCGCCAGTGGCACACAGGCTGGTTACGCACCATCAAAACGCAGGGGATTGGGACTGAGGGCAACCATGGCTCTAATCTCGTTTGCGAGGCCATTGAAAGCAGCAGGAGCTACTTTGAGGGCTCTGCCATTCAAGCACAGGTCTTTCTGCTGTAGAGAGAATAATCCCCAGCATAGATACAACATTAAAGTAGTCAAGCAGAACCCACAGAGGCTGTATTTCAAATCCACCCATTTGCATCTTGAAGTGAATGTGTGCAGACAGTGGAGCACGGATTGAGCAGAGGCTTTCTCTCTGTGTGTGTGTGGTGGTTGGATTAGCTCTTTTGATGTGAAGCACATGGCACATTTTTCCTTTTGGGTGATTGGTTCACGGCCTTTAAACTGTGTAAATAGCTCCCTTTTATCAAAGGCTGCCCGTGCTTTGTCCAGGTAGGCATGCTTGCCTTTCCTGGCCTGGTGGATGGAGGCTAGTTTTGATACACAACTTTCAAAATAAATAAAAAATGCTTTATGGTAGCATAGAGTGAATGACAAATTAAATATATTTGATATTATTCACTGAGTATACCAAACATTAAGAACACCTTCCTAATATTGGGTTCGAGGGGCATGGACTCCATAAGGTGTCGAAAGCGTTCCACAGGTATGCTGGTCCATGTTGACTCCAATGCTTCCCACAGTTGTTAAGTTGGCTGGATGTTCTTTGGGTGGTGGACCATTCTTTATACACACAGGAAACTGTTGAGGGTGAAAAACCCAGCAGTGTTGCAGTTCTTGACACAAACCGGTGCGCCTGGCACCTACTACCATAACCCATTCAAAGGCATTTAAATATTTTATCTTGCCCATTCACCCTCTGAATGGCACACATACACAATCCTTGTCTCAAGGCTTAAAGATAATGTAACCTATACCTGAAGTGGATTTAACAAGTGACATCAAGGGATCATAGCTTTCATCTGGTCAGTGTGTCTTGGAAAGAGCAGGTGTCCTTAATGTTTTGTATACTCAGTGTATATTATCAATACAATTGAAGGGCAAAAGGAAATGGGAAAACACCAAACTGTAATATTGTGGGATTACATTTGCAATTGACTTGATACTACTTATGTAAGCACCAGATGGAGCCGTAGTGGATTCCAGAGTTAATTTCTAGAATTGACAGGTGGATGCTGGCTAGAATGGCCTGCTATCTGGTTTCATGTGTGAATGCAGCCGTATACGTGTGTGATTGATTGAGCCATTAAATAATTATGATGGTGTATGTAAGTTGTCAGTGATGAATAACTGCATGTTTGCTGTGATGTCTCGATGATTCATTTAAGGGAAATGGCATGTTGAGAGGGACGTTTTCGCCCAGCATAATCCACTGATCTGAGAAAAAAAGAATTGAAGATAACAATGATTCATTCAGTTTGTAAACCCCTCCTCCCTTTAGACCTGTGAACTGAATTTGCATAAGGTCTGTTTAGACAACCTCCTGTATGGCTAATGCGTTGTCAGAGGCAGAGATGGGATTTCAGCATATGGTCCTCATTTTCTTGTGCCAGACTTTTAATTCATTATAGAGGGGAAAAAATCTCCAAATTGAATTGTGCAAGTGGAATGTGACCTGCAGTAAGTGTGTGCATCTACAGACCTCAGGGAAGAAGACATTTAAAGAGATTGAATGTCTTCATATGCAGCTAGGTCATATGCTTTGACATTCGCAGTATTGTCCATTTATGTATTAAAAAAGCAAACAGATGCCCGCCAGTTTTTTTTCTTGATGCACCAAACTTCAATCAGATTTTGCAGAAGTACAGAGAGGGAGAAGGAGAGTGCACAGAACAAGCAGGGCGGTATGGGGGCTAGGTTAGGGGCGTGAGTTTGCGACAAGGCATGGAGGCAAAGGAAATTAGAAATTCGGCGGGATGGAACCAGGGATGCGCCCCCTGCCCCCGTCTCCAGTGGTGCTCCTGACAGATGGGAGCAGGGGGAGGGTGCGAGCAGCCTCCCGAGTGGAGGGATTAAAACCTGCAGCCCCTTTTGCAGCCTGGAGAGAGTGTGTCGCTGTGGAAGGGTGGGGTGAGGAGATGGCACCTGTGGTGAGACTCTTGGGGGGTGCAGGACCGCTAATGTCAAAGGAGGAGAGGATGCACCCCCCCCCGCTAGAACCCCTTTTATTCACTGCCAGGCAGAGATGAGGGTAGAGGGGGTAGTGGGGGCTGCATCTCAATAACCTTAATAGAGCTCCCTTTAATTAATCAGCTCATCAGCAGAGACCCGATACCTGCAGCTGAGCCCCCCATCCACTCCCCAACACAACATCCTCCCTCACACCACACCTCTGCTGCCATGACATTGTGCTAATGAGGTAACGCAGCTACAATGTCATGGAAACATTTCAGAGACGTTATCTGTAGGAGCTCATCACACATGCTGAGGTCCCTGATCCCCTTCAATGTTTGCATCTGTGTGTGTGAGTCCTCCCTTGCTGTGTTACAATGCAACCATTTTACCAAAACAAACATATTCAAAATGACAAAGGAGGAGGGGAAACCATGATGTCACAGCAGTGGGTTGGATTTCTAAAGAAGAAAGGCGTAAAAACCACACCTCAAGGAAACATTTGAGACAGATGGCAATTTCAAAGCAAGCCTCATCAATCTTTGTTGACACTATTCCTTTTTTAAACTACTCTTATTTGGGATATTTACAATTATAATACATACTCTCATTTGAATATCAAATGAATTAGTGAACACACTAGAGTAAATGCCTTTTTTATAAGTCCTTGTTAAAAGTGAAAAATTCTCGACAACGGTTGGTTGGCGAATTAATTTACAGTGATATCTAATCCCAAGTTACAGCACATAAAAGGCATTACTATACATATTTTAATGGGGAGGTGGTTGTTTTCCAAACAATTTTCTGCTAGAGTACATTTTTAATTTATTCATATTTAATTTATTGGTCTCTGCCTATCCACTCAGTAAAACTAATCAACAGCATGTATGGGCCCCTCTTAAAGTCACAGCTCTCTCTGGCAGCCAGCCTCTGATCAGGATAAACCCTTCATTTCAAAAGTTCTTTCCATTTCTGCAAAGAGCAGGCTGGGTAAAATACCCTCCCTACATTCAGTCAACCAGGATGATACCATCTCCAAGGAGACTGTTCCATTCTCACAGACAACCTTTTAATCATTGGAAAAAAAGTCAGAAAATGAAAAATGTGCCCAGCCTTGAATGATCCAAAATATTTCAATTTCTGAGGGTACTGACCATCGCCACCGCGGTGGGAATGTCATCGGCGAAGGACAGAGCCTCTGCCTCTCCTCAAACTCCTCTGCCCTTGAGTTGCCTTTTCTACGGTGCTTTGGCAATCATTTAACACAGTGTGACTGCAGGTCTTATCACCTCCACTGTACGCTCCAAATACCTATCGACCCATTGACACACGGCGAAGAGGGACCTGCACAGCCTTACACATGGAAATGATTTCAATGAATTACCATTCCCCCTAGAGGTGGCAGAGCGGAGGTGAGACAAAGGACCCAAACAAGGAGCATTTCTCTGGCGTAATGTGCACCGTGTGTAATGAGCGGCGGAGCACGTAATTCTGTAGTCACCTCGGCGGCATCGTGGTTTGGCAATGCATTGAGAGGGTGTATTACTAAAGTGGGTCTTCAGTTTCCTCCCTGTAGCCCCGGCTGACCGCAGGAGTGCCTGGAAAGCAGGGAGATAGCAGGGAGATAGTGAAATGGAGTGTGCCAGATGCAATCAGTCATATCATAGGAAAATCGCCTCCATCACCTTCAGTGTAATTGGAACATTCATTACAGTCCAGTAAAAACACAAGGCACCATTAGATGTTCGCTTTAGGAGTGGATTCCTGGAGAATGAGAGACTTTCGGGGTCTTGATACGGGGTCACAGTCAAGTAAATAATAGGAATTGTTCCCGCGAGGCTCAGAAAACCACTAGGCTCCTGGTTACGCACCAAAACACAACTTGGCACAGCAGAGGGGAAGAAATTCAATTATCGGACAGAAAATAAGATGCCCCTTGTGCCCCTCAGTACAACAAGAACAACAATCAGAACAGTCTCCTATCCAACATCTCACTTGGAGATTCACACGTGGTCATTCTTGTTAATGTCATGTGTCTTCTATATTTGTCAAGTACCTGACAGTATTTTCTCAAAAGTTGAAGAATTGGTAGATTTCGGTCACTGTACTGTAGGATGCAGCTAATGGGACTTCTTTATTGATGGCTTCCGTCACATCATTTTTCAGAGGTCTATTCTGTAAAAAACACTGATATTATTTGCAAACCCGGTAACGTACAGGGTATGGATTATGTGTGCAATGTTGAACATGTATCTTTCTTTTAAGTAGCCACCTCTGACCTCATGGCCCTAGTGTCAACTGTGAGGATGAACATTCTACTGGGCACCAGGGGGCCCGAGCCCCAGCCACAGCCTTGTCCCCAATGCTACAGTTTGGAGCCATTGTAGTATTTTGTTATTGCATGTTTTATGTTGTACTTGTTTGTAATGTTTTCCAACTGGTCTAGAGGGAAATGTGTCACTGTAAACCATGCTGGAAATAAAAGTAAAACATTTGGTCGATCAAAGGAAGAATATTTAATATGTTTAGGTTTGAAAATGGACTTATTATTTATGTTCTGAGGGCTGTTTTTAGGAAACTTTGTTGTAAACAAAACAGGCAGAAGAAGAATAGAGTGTAAATAAGAGTGTATAAAGGAATTCTACTTAGAGTAAGCCTGAAGTCACTTCCAGATATCATCATTGTACATTCTCTTTGTGAGGTATAAACACCCTAACAACAAATCTACCCGTTTATAGTATCTCTAGCCAACTCTCACTAATGACTGTTTTTGGGGGGTGAAATTCATCTGCATTAAATATGAATAAAAAGGCATGATGAAATAATTAGGCAATGCCTTTCATGTAACATACACACACTATGAAGGGCTTGTGACTCATTTGAACTAAAAAACCTTTGCTCTGTCCAAATTGACCCTCAATTCCAAAAGTATGTGTAATTACCATAGCAATTAAGAGCACTGAATGACTACTAAAGGCATTTGGGTTAAACAAATATTTATATTCCCCCACAAAAAAATGTGCTAAAAAGTGGGTGAAAATGTATGATTCTTCGACGAGCTGATATTTATCGAGTGTAGTTATGTAGCTAGTGGTGCAGGTGCACCATACAGTAAGATCCTCCTGGTCCTTCCCTGAGCCGATTCATTTCCTCTGGGATGACTGAAGGGCTCGGCCACAGGAAATATGGCCTGCTGTGCTCTACCCCAGTCCTCTCTTTATATACCCCAGCCCCTCTCTCTCTACTTCATTCCTCTCTCTCGCTATACCCCATCTCTCTCTCTACCCCAGCCCTCTCTACCCCAGTCATCTCTCTCACTCTACCCCAGGCCTCTCTCTCTACCCCAAACCTCTCTTTACACCCCAGTCCTCTCTCTCTACACCAGTCCTCTCTTTATACCCCAGCACTCTCTCTCTACCCCAGCCCTCTCTCTCTACACCAGTCCTCTCTCTCTACACCAGTCCTCTCTTTATACCCCAGCACTCTCTCTCTACCCCAGCCCTCTCTCTCTACACCAGTCCTCTCTCTCTACACCAGTCCTCTCTTTATACCCCAGCACTCTCTCTCTACCCCATCCATCACTCTATCCCAGTCGTCTCTTTATACCACAGTCCTCTCTCTCTACCCCATCCCTCTCTCTCTACCCCATCCCTCTCTCTACCCCATCCCTCTCTCTAGCCCAGTCCTCTCTTTATATCCCAGTCCTCTCTTTATACACCAGTTCTCTCTCTCTACCCCAGTCCTCTCTCTCTACCTCATCCCTCTCTCTCTACCCCAAACCTCTCTTTACATGCCAGTCCTCCCTCTCTAGCCCAGTCCTCTCTCTCTACCCCATCCCTCTCTCTAGCCCAGTCCTCTCTTTTTACCCCAGTCCTCTCTCTCCACCCCAAACATATCTTTACACGCCAGTCCTCACTCTCTACCCCATCCCTCTCTCTAGTCCAGTCCCCTCTTTATACCCCAGTCCTCTCTCTCTAGCCCAGTCCTCTCTCTCTACCCCATCCCTCTCTCTAGCCCAGTCCCCTCTTTATACCCCAGTCCTCTCTCTCTAGCCCAGTCCTCTCTCTCTACCCCATCCCTCTCTCTAGCCCAGTCCCCTCTTTATACCCCAGTCCTCTCTCTCTACCCCAGTCCTCTCTTTCTACCCCAGTCCTCTCTCTACCCCAGTCCTCTCTTTATACCCCAGTCCTCTCTTAATACCCAAGTCCTATCTCTCTCTACCCCAGTCCTCTCTTTCTACCCCAGTCCTCTCTGTACCCCAGTCCTCTTTTTATACCCCAGTCCTCTCTTTATACCCCAGTCCTCTCTCTCTACCCCAGTCCTCTCTGTACCCCAGTCCTCTTTTTATACCCCAGTCCTCTCTTTATACCCCAGTCCCCTCTTTATACCCCAGTCCCCTCTCTCTACCCCAGTCCTCTCTTTATACCCCAGTCCTCTCTCTCTACCCCAGTCCTCTCTCTCTACCCCATCCTTCTCTCTCTAGCCCATCCCTCTCTCTCTACCCCATCCCTCTCTCTAGCCCAGTCCTCTCTCTCTAGCCCAGTCCTGTCTCTATACCCCAGCCCCCTCTCTCTACCCCATCAATATCTCTAGCCCAGTCCTCTCTTTATACCCCAGTCCTCTCTCTATACCCCAGTCCTCTCTCTCTACCCCAGCCCTCTCTCTCTCTACCCCAGCCCTCTCTCTCTCTACCCCAGCCCTCTCTCTCTCTACCCCATCCCTCTCTCTCTACCCCAGTCCACTCTCTATACCCCAGTCCTCTCTCTCTACCACAGTCCCCTCTCTCTACCCCAGTCATCTCTTTATACCCCAGTCCTCTCTCTATACCCCAGTCCTCTCTCTCTACCACAGTCCCCTCTCTCTACCCCAGCCGTCTCTTTATACCCCATCCCTCTCTCTCTACCCCAGTCATCTCTTTATACCCCATACCTCATTGTCTACCCCAGTCCTCTCTCTATTTACCCCATCCCTCTCTCTCTCTACTTCTGGTCACAACTTGCAGACTTGTTTACGTGCTGCTGTGCGTTTTGTTGCTAACCTTACTTTGCTACCTGACAACTTTACGTTTTTTACATTTAATTACGGTTTATATTTTTAGTTTTTCCCTCACTTAACTTGTTTTTAGCATTTTGTTGCTAACCTTACTTTGCTACCTGACAACTTTACGGTTTTTACATTTAATGACCTTTTATAGTTTTAGTTTTTCCCTCACTCAACTTTTTTTTGCATTTTGTTGCTAACCTTACTTTGCTACCTGACAACTTTATGGTTTTTACATTTAATTCCCGTTTATATTTTTTGTTTTTCCCTCACTCAACTTCTTTTCATTCAACTTTTTAACTCCGGACACTTTATCTGGACATGGTTCGACAGGACGTTCACCAGCCGAAGCTAAGTAGTAACATTTACATGATGCCTTCTAATTGCAGTCGCTGTACTCATAATATACAGGAGAACGATCGCCTTACGGCGAGGATAGCTGTGCTACAAGCCCAGCTTCAGACAGCAATCATTAGGCAAGGGTCATTTCAGTGTAGGAAAGGATGAAACGGCGTCTGTGCCACCATTGAGTACAGATAGTAGTATAAATCCCCTCGCACGGTCCCCGCAGCCAGACAACTTTCTCACGGCTTCTGGAGGGAAATGCTGTAGGAATGCTACACCGGTGTCGCTCATTCAGCCGACAGAAACGTTCAACCTGTTCTCTCCATTAAGCAGCTAGTTGGAGTCAGAGGCCGAGCCTTCTCTGGTCTCCACTCCTCCCGTTACAGGGTCTGAGATGCCGAAGCCTCCCACTATTAGCTCTGACAAATTGAAAACCCTAGTCAATGGCGACTTCATTACCCGCAGTATTAGACTTAAAACTAATCATCCAGCGATCATACACGGTTTACCAGGGAGCAGGGCTACCGACGTTAAGGCTAACCTGAAGATGGTGCTGGCTAAAGCTAAAACTGGCAAGTGTAGAGTATAGAGATATTGTTATCCACGTCGGCACCAACGATAGTAGGATGAAACAGTCAGAGGTCACCAAGTGCAACATAGCTTCAACGTGTAAATCAGCTAGAAAGATGTGTCGGCATCGAGTAATTGTCTATGTCCCCCTCCCAGTTAGGGGGAGTGATGAGCTCTACAGCAGAGTCTCACAACTCAATCGCTGATTGAAAACTGTTTTTTTGCCCCTCCCAAAAGATAGAATTTGTAGATAATTGGCACTCCTTCTGGGACTCACCCACAAACAGGACCAAGCCTGGCCTGCTGAGGAGTGATGGACTCCATCCTAGCTGGAGGGGTGCTCTCATCTTATCTACGAACATAGACAGGGCTCTAACTCCTCTAGCTCCACAATGAAATAGGGTGCAGGCCAGGCAGCAGGCTGTTAGCCAGCCTGCCAGCTTATTGGAGTCTGCCACTTGCACAGTCATTGTAGTCAGCTCAGCTATCCCCATTGAGACCGTGTCTGTGCCTCGACCTAGGTTGGGCAAAACTAAACATGGCGGTGTTCGCCTTAGCAATCTCACTAGAATAAAGACCTCCTCCATTCCTGCCATTATTGAAAGAGATTGTGATACCTCACATCTCAAAATAGGGCTACTTAATGTTACCCTAGATGCAGTCGCACCCCTAAAAACTAAAAACATTTGTCATAAGAAACAAGCTCCCTGGTATTCAGAAAATACCCGAGCTCTGAAGCAAGCTTCCAGAAAATTGGAACGGAAATGGCGCCACACCAAACTGGAAATCTTCCGACTAGCTTGGAAAGACAGTACCGTGCAGTATCGAAGAGCCCTCCCTGCTGCTCTATCATCCTATTTTTCCAACTTAATTGAGGAAAATAAGTACAATCCAAAATTATTTTTTTATACTGTCGCAAAGCTAACTAAAAAGCAGCATTCCTCAAGAGAGGATGCCTTTCACTTCAGCAGTAATAAATTCATAAACTTATTTGAGGAAAAGATTATAATCATTAGAAAGCTAATTATGGACTCCTCTTTATATCTGCGTATTCCTCCAAAGCTCAGTTGTCCTGAGTCTGCCAACTCTTCTAGGACGTAGGATCAAGGGAGTACTATATTTTAGTACTATATCTCTTGACACAATGACAAGATAGTAGCTACTAACAATTGGATACCCCGAAATTGGGGAGAAAAAGGGGGTAAAAAAATTGAAAATAAAAATGTCGGTGTTCCTCAAGGTTCCGTTTTAGGACCACTATTGTTTTCACTATATATTTTACCTCCTGGGGATGTCATTTGAAAACCTAATGGCAACTTTCACTGCTATGCGGATGACACACAGCTGTACATTTCGTGAAACATGGTGAAGCCCCAAAATTGCCCTCGTTGGAAGCCTGTGCTTCAGACAAGGAAGTGGATGGCTGCAAACGTTCTACTTTTAAACTCGGACAAAACAGAGATGCTTGTTCTAGGTCCCAAGAAACAAAGAGATCTTCTGTTGAATCTGACAATTCATCTTGATGGTTGTACAGTCGTCTCAAATGAAACTGTGAAGGACCTCTGCGTTACTCTGGACCCTGATCTCTCTTTTGACTAACATATCAAGACTGTTTCAAGGACAGCTTTTTTACATCTATGTAACATTGCAAAAATCAGAAATGTTCTTTCCAAAAATGATGCAGAAATATGAATCCATGCTTTTGTTACTTCTAGGTTAGACTACTGCAATGCTCTACTTTCCGGCTACCCGGATAAAGCACTAAATATTCTTCAGTTAGTGCTAAATACGGCTGCTAGAATACTGACTAGAACCAAACAATTTGATCATATTACTCCAGTGCTAGCCTCCCTACACTTGCTTCCTGTTAAGGCAAGGGCTGATTTCAAGGTTTTACTGCTAACCTACAAAGCACTACATGGGCTTGCACCTACCTATCTTTCCGATTTGGTCCTGCCGTACATACCTACACGTACGCTACGGTCAAGACGCAGGCCTCCTAATTGTCCCTAGAATTTCTAAGCAAACAGCTGGAGGCTCTCTCTCTCTCTCTCTCTCTCTCTCTCTCTCTCTCTCTCTCTCTCTCTCTCTCTCTTCTCTCTCTCTCTCTCTCTCTCTCTCTCTTTTGAGGAGGAGGGGGCCGTCTGGACCGTGTCTATGATTTCCCTCCGTTGCTGCCAGTGTTCCTCTCGAGAGCACCTGAACCCTAGGGCCATGCCTCAAGACTACCTGGCATGATTGTCAGGATTTGGCCAGGGTTGTTCCGGTTTTTGGTCACTAGATGCCCCCATTGTGCTTTTTGACCTTTTGTTTTCCCTAGATCCCCATTATTATTTTCACCTGTGCCTCGTTTCCCCTGATTGTATTTAAACCCTTAGTTTTCCTCAGTTCTTTGCTCTGTGTTTGTATGTTAGCACCCAGCCCTAGTATTCTGTGAACTCATGTTGATCCCGGTGGACTCTCTTGTGGAATTCTGTTTTTTGTTCTTGTTTATTTATTTTTGAGTATCTTTTGAGGCTTTTTATGCAATAACTACCACCTTGTGGATTTACCTTTTTGTCTTGGAGGATTACCTTTGTTCTTGTGGAATTCCTTTTGAGGTTGTGGAGTTACACGTTTTCCTGAAGGACTTCACTTTTTACTTCATTAAATACACCGTCTCAAGTAATGCTGTGTCTGCCTCATCTTCTGGGTTCTGCCGACTATTCGTGGCTCAGTTGGTTAAGTGACTGTTTCTCACTCCGGAGACCCGGGTTCGTAACCGGGTCCTGACAATGATGACTCCTTGCTGTCCCCAGTCCACCTGGCCATGCTGCTGCTCCAGTTTCAACTGTTCTGCCTGCGGCTATGGAACCCTTTCCTGTTCACTGGACTTGCTATCTGTCCCAGACCTGCTGTTTTCAACTCTCTACAGACAGCAGGAGCGGTAGAGATACTCTCAATGATCGGCTATGAAAAGCCAACTGACATTTACTCCTGAGGTGCTGACCTGTTGCACCCTCGACAACTACTGTGATTATTATTATTTGACCATGCTGGTCATTTATGAACATTTGAACATCTTGGCCATGTTCTGTTATAATCTCCACCCGGCACAGCCAGAAGAGGACTGGCCACCCCTCATAGCCTGGGTCCTCTCTAGGTTTCTTCCTAGGTTTTGGCCTTCCTAGGGAATTTTTCCTAGCCACCGTGCTTCTACACCTGCATTGCTTGCTGTTTGGGGGTTTAGGCTGGGTTTCTGTACAGCACTTTTAGATTTCAGCTGATGTAAAAAGGGCTTTACAAATACATTTGATTTTATTTGATTCCTCTCTCTATTCCATATCTCTCTGTCTACCCCAGCCCTCTCTTTATACCCCATCCCCCACTCTCTACCCCAGTCCTCTCTCTATATACCCCATCCCTCTCTCTCTCTACAGCATTCCTCTTTCTCTCTATTCCCTATCTCTCCCTCTACCCCAGCCCTTTCTTTATACCCCATCCCTCTCTCTCTACAGCATTCCTCTTTCTCTCTATTCCCTATCTCTCCCTCTACCCCAGCCCTCTCTTTATACCCCATCCCTCTCTCTCTCTACAGCATTCCTCTTTCTCTCTATTCCCTATCTCTCCCTCTACCCCAGCCCTTTCTTTATACCCCATCCCTCTCTCTCTCTACAGCATTCCTCTTTCTCTCTATTCCCTATCTCTCCCTCTACCCCAGCCCTCTCTTTATACCCCATCCCTCTCTCTCTCTACAGCATTCCTTTTTCTCTCTATTCCCTATCTCTCCCTCTACCCCAGCCCTCTCTTTATACCCCATCCCTCTCTCTCTCTACAGCATTCCTCTTTCTCTCTATTCCTTATCTCTCCCTCTACCACAAGCCTCTCTTTATACCCCATCCATCTCTCTACCCCAGCCCTCTCTTTATTCCCCAAACCCCACTCTCTCTACTTCAGTCCCCTCTCTCTCTACCCCAGTCCTCTCTGGATACCCCAGTCCTCTCTCTCTACCCCAGCCCTCCGTCTCTCTGCCCCCCCTCCCTCTCTCTCTCTCTCTCTCTCTCTCTCTCTACCCCAGCCCTCCCTCTCTCTGCCCCAGCCCTCCCTCTCTGCCCCAGCCCTCCCTCTCTCTGCCCCAGCCCTCCCTCTCTCTCTCTCTCTGCCCCAGCCCTCCCTCTCTCTCTCTGCCCCAGCCCTCCCTCTCTCTCTCTCTCTGCCCCAGCCCTCTCTCTCTCTCTCTCTCT
The DNA here is from genome assembly GCF_021184085.1 of Oncorhynchus gorbuscha. Taxonomy (NCBI): domain Eukaryota; kingdom Metazoa; phylum Chordata; class Actinopteri; order Salmoniformes; family Salmonidae; genus Oncorhynchus; species Oncorhynchus gorbuscha. The sequence continues at coordinate 30,242 of NW_025744746.1, forward strand.
GCCCCAGCCCTCTCTCTCTCTCTCTCTCTACCCCAGCACTCTATCTCTCTACCCTAGCCCTCTCTCTCTCCACCCCAGTCCTCTCTCTACCCCGGTCCTCTCTCTTCCTCAGCCCTCTTTCTCTCTCTACCCAAGCCCTCTCTCTGTCTCTATCTACCCCAGCCCTCTCTCTCTCTCTCTCTCTCTCTCTCTCTCTCTCTCTCTCTCTCTCTACCCCAGCACTCTATCTCTCTCTACCCTAGCCCTCTCTCTCTCTCCATCCCAGTCCTCTCTCTACCCCTGTCCTCTCTCTACCCCTGTCCTCTCTCTCTCGACCCCGGCCCTCTCACACCACTCAGCGGCCAGTGTGATTGGACTTCTCACTCTCTGCTGCTCCACATTATTGGCCATTATCCCACTGTGGTCCATGTGTAGGGTGGCACTGGTGTGGTGATGGAGAGGCGACAGGAAGGATCTCTACTGCAATAACGTATTATTAGCTTTTTCACAGCTCCCCTGGGGTGGATTTACACTGGATATCCACAGACCTCTGAGGGCAGCCCACTGTCACAACAGCACTATCCACCACCCGAGCAATGTCCAGATACACACCCACACTGATACAAGCGCACGCACACACCAAATCAGACGGAACATTGTGACTTTTTATTCACAGATTCTCATGCCTCTTTCCAATTAGCCCTAGCAGTGCTGAAGTGCTGGTGTGGAATGGTATTATTGTATACCCTCTATTGTTCAGAAACCATCAAACACATTTTCTCCTGTCATTACTTTATGTTCGTAAGCTGTTCTTCGGGAGAATAGAATAGAACAAGTATCGCCGTGCAGAGCACACTGTTACCTGCTGTGCACGACAATGCATCACATCACGTGTACATTGGATTGGAAACAGAGTGGCACTTCTAGCATTAGAGCTATTTTCTGTCAATGCGCTTGTCCTTCGTAATGTTAACCATGTCCCATGTGACTGCTGCCATGTGTCCCTGTCCTGTTTAGAAAACAGTCACAACTTCCTTAAGGGACAATAATGTTGACCAGGCTCAATTAAAGAGACATTTTGCTGACATGCAGATTGCCTCTACTCAATCTTTTTATGTAAAACATTGATATGCCAGTCACTTATGGATGGATGAACTTTGGGAGAATCAATAGTATTGATGAATCATAGATCATACAAGCCAACAAGACTGGCATTATTACAATGAATTCATTGTACGGGGAAAGTCAACATTCAACTGTAATCATAATCAGACAAAGTGAGTTATGCACAATCAATAGCACAGCTATTATAATAGAGCTTGTCTTTGTGGTGTAGGCACATTCAAACAGACTGCACTGTGTGTGTGTGTGTGTGTGTGTGTGTGTGTGTGTGTGTGTGTGTGTGTGTGTGTGTGTGTGTGTGTGTGTGTGTGTGTGTGTGTGTGTGAGTGTGAGTGTGTGTGCGAGTGCGTGTGCGAGTGCGAGTGCGAGTGCGAGTGCGAGTGCGTGTGCGAGTGCGAGCGTGTGTGTGTGTGTGTGTGTGAGTTTAGTCTTGCATCTTTACATTCATTTATCATATAACACAGCGCCACATTGCACACAAACTCAGACGGCTTATGCATTACTATGACTGATAGGTCGATCAACATGAGAAGAGAGTGAATCACTCTTGCAGAAATGTCCCATAGCATACAATAGCTGGGTGACAGTCTACCATAAAATAGTGTGAACTCGCCTTTTAAACTACAGGGTATTTCAGCCCTGCAGGTAGAGAGAAAGATACTCTTGTCCTCGCATTGTCAGAGACAGTAATCACCCAGGATGTAAGGGTAACATTCTAACAGCACAACAAGGACCATTCTGAACCCTGATGGAACTTCTCTACACCTCCATGAGTATGAAAGACAAAAAAGCACCCTGAAGAAGCATTACAATATTGGAACCTTTGGCAGTGCCACATTTTGTAGTGAAACATATTGGAAGGGGATTGTCAGGAGAGGAGCACAATATCGCTGTGAAATCCGAGGAGACGTTGGCATTTGATTGTGTCCTTTGCTGAACCCTGGGATATTGGCTGGATTGCAGTTTTTTAAACCTGAGCAGCAGTGGCTACTCTGTCTCTGCTTCACTATCTGTTGGCGCTCCTCTGGAATGGCACAAGACAAAATCAATAACCACAATGATTACAGAGAGACTTTTCTGGACAGAGATGTGTTTTTTCTTTGAGGAATTATTGATAAGATATTACCCCTGTTGCCAAAGATAATTCAAACAGAATAATACAGCACAAAATATAAAAGGTATAAAAGATAAAATATAAAAGAACAACTGAAATATAGGTGACACTGCACTGAAACTCCAATGCCATGAATTAAATCATTCAAATATTTACACCATAAATCAGCATTCGGGTAGCCTGTACTTCCTATGAACTACACTCAAACAGTGTTATGCTTGAATCTGCTCATGGTCAAGAAATGTATGTCAAAGAAAAAATGGGAAATGAAATCCTTCAATTCTGACAAAGCCCCACATTCCCGAGAGCCCCTCAGAGCCCCTAGGGTGACAGATGAGGCCTGGTTCAGTGTGTGTGAGCACAGCACTCAGACAGTCATTTGTAGGCATGTTGGGGGTCGAGGGCACAAAGAGACAGAGAGAATATCCATATGAGGATGAGCACAAACAGGAAACCTCTAATTCAGTCCGGTTATGTCACTGCTGACATGAACCAAGAGTATTGGACGGAGAGAAGGAGAAAGCGAAAGAAAGGGAGAGATGGACAGAGGGAAAGTGAGAGACATGAAGAGATGAGAGATGGATAGACACTCCCACCACTTATTGAACCCCACTGCCTCTGGTCTGCATTAATGGTGTCAGTCAGACCAGTGAATGTCATCGGCTTTTACCATCTGTCCTCTATTAGGCCAGCTGACCTAAGGACAGACATGGATCCACCCCGTCACTGGTCTGTTCCACTCACTTCCATATGTACTGTATGGTGCTTCTCAAGCCCACCAGATCAGCTGGCAGCTCATCACTCTCTTCACCATGTGGTTTCCTCTCTCTCTCCCCAGTGGTGTGTCTTAGCAGGGATGGGCACTCAGGCCTACGCCAGCCAGCCATTGAAAGACTGACTGGTAACCCCATCATCACTCCACCCGCAAATACAGTATGATGTCAAGCCCTAAAATAGAACACAGGACTAATTGTGGAGATGAAAAACATTATGCAACTGTGAAGTATGGGGAAGGTTTTGACATGTTCCCTCTCCAGTTTGAAATGCAATTAGAGGCGAAAGATCAAACATTCTAACAGATCTACTTTCAGACATTTACATTTGTAAGTTTAGCAACCGACATGATCATTTGAATACCAGCAGTCACTTTAACTCATTACAGATAATAGCCCTATCGCATGAGTTGTTCTTAGAGTGCTTTGAACTGAAGGAAGTGACACCCTCCTCCTCTCTTCAGCTCTAACTGAGCGAACAGTGAAACAGCTCAAATGTCTCCGCTAACTTGTAGTACACATGTGTTTGTGTATTTTACAGTTCAAATTCCAGGTTTTTCCAAGTTCCAAGTTTTTTTTTATCTTGATGTGAGGTAAATGTGAGCTAAATCTTCTATGCAACTATAGTTAAAAAATGCTTGTTTGCTTTACACTTTATGGGTTTTAGGAGAAAACGCTGTGATGCTTAGAAGCGGTTTGGCTTTCTTCTTCTCCACCCTGTGCAGCTGAGTGTTGGCACTGTCTCTGTGCACAACCATAAGATCCCAGTTTGATCATTCGCCTAAAATCGCTCCTCTCAAAAGAGAGATTTAAGGCCACTTTCATCATGAAAGGCCCTTATAAGATGAGCAGAATATACCTGCATCAAAGGTTTTCCTTTTGGTGAGCATGCTGTACAAAACTGGGCCAATTTGTGCGATGATGCACACAAACTCACCATCTTGCGTAAGAAAAATAGATATGTCTGCTCCAAACCTGTCTGATATCTCCCTCCCTGACTTTCATGTGATTTCAAGTTAGAGTGAAAATATCATCCTAACTTGCTCTTCCCCATGAAATCCATGGCAGCCTTTGTTAGGGCCCATTCTCCACCATGGGGCTGGATGTGTGAGCAACTGGGGTCAGACACTGTAATTTGTGCCCAGTGAGAAAGAAAAACAATGAAAACCTAGGGGCTAGGTTAAAACAGTGTACAAGGGCGTTGGCCTCACTTTGAAACTGGTAGAAATGACAAAGCCAGCAGGTAAAGCCATTACCGTGAGAAGTGTCATTATGGTAAGCCTGAGCAACATGGTCCAGACTACACACCCTGACTCTCTCTCCATTCAGTTACATTTGAGTCATTTCGCAGGTGCTCTTATCCAGATCAACTTATCCAGATCAACAGGACCAATTAGGTCCTGTTGATCCTTATCCTTATCCAGATCAACAGGACCAATTAGGGTTAAGTGCCTTGCTCAAGGGCGCATCCACAGATTTTTTTTACCTAGTTGGCTCTGGGATTTAAACCAGCAAACTTTTGGTTACTGACCCAACACTCTTAACCACTAGGCTCCCTGCCACCATTCCTTTCCTACCCTCTCTCCTCTTTCCTACCCTCTCTCCTCTTGCTTTTCCTCTCTCCTTCTCACTCTATGCATCTTACTCCTCTCATACCCTCCTCTACCATATTTCTCCATGCCACTGCTCAGGCTGTTTGGAGGCCTATGTTGTTCATTTCTCTCCACTGTTCAGCAGTGCAGTACAGTGTGACTTTAGAGGCCTACCTCCCTTCCTTCCTTCACTGTAATGGAATGCACATTTCCCTTGGTGTGAAAGTGGGTACTAATGAATAGCTCAACCTGGGTCCTGTCCTGTCCTCCACTCTGCTGTCTTTCATTGAATGCTCTTTGTTGATTAGACATAATTGAGGCGACTCAGAGAGACACAGGGCCAGCTCTCAGTACCTTCCTCCAGCGCAGTCGGCACAGATGAAAAAGCCCGTCTAGGCGCCCGATGTGGGGGGTCAGCACAAATCAGATCCCAGGCTTTCTTATGTCTGGTAGCCGACACTTTCAAATGTTAATGGGGGGTCTGAAAATGCTAATTGTCCCTAATTCATGTAAATAGGTTTTCTAATGGAGGAATTAAGCACTTTAAATACGCAATTGGAGGCAATCAGTCCTTTCATTTGGTGGGGCGGCACAGGTGTAGTGGATTGAAATTAATCTTTCACACAGGGCTGGCTCAATTGTCACTTGGCTGTGACCAGGCAGGGATGATAGAGAGAAAGGGACTCAGAGTGGGATTTGTGTGACCAGGCAGGGATGACAGAGAGACAGGGACTCAGAGTGGGCTGTGTGTGACCAGGCAGGGATGACAGAGAGACGGGGACTCAGAGTGGGCTGTGTGTGAGCAGGGTGGGATGACAGAGAGACGGGGACTCAGAGTGGGCTGTGTGTGACCAGACAGGTACGACAGAGAGACGGGGTCTCAGAGTGGGCTGTGTGTGAGCAGGCAGGGATGACAGAGAGACGGGGACTCAGAGTGGGCTGTGTGTGACCAGGCAGGGTGACAGAGAGACGGGGACTCAGAGTGGGCTGTGTGTGACCAGGCAGGGATGACAGAGAGACGGGGACTCAGAGTGGGCTGTGTGTGAGCAGGGTGGGATGACAGAGAGACGGGGACTCAGAGTGGGCTGTGTGTGACCAGACAGGTACGACAGAGAGACGGGGTCTCAGAGTGGGCTGTGTGTGAGCAGGCAGGGATGACAGCGAGACGGGGACTCAGAGTTTTTTATTAATTTTTTATTTCACCTTTATTTAACCAGGTAGGCCAGTTGAAAACAAGTTCTCATTTACAACTGCGACCTGGCCAAGGTAAAGCAAAGCAGTGCGACAAAAAACAATAACACAGAGATACACATAGGATAAACAAAAGTACAGTCAATAACACTATAGAAAAATCTATATACAGTGGGGCAAAAAAGTATTTAGTCAGCCTCCAATTGTGCAAGTTCTCCCACTTAAAAAGATGAGAGAGGCCTGTAATTTTCATCATAGGTACACTTCAGCTATGACAGACAAAATGAGAAAAAAATCCAGAAAATCACATTGTAGGATTTTTTTAATGAATTTATTTGCAAATTATGGTGGAAAATAAGTATTTGGTCAATAGCAAAAGTTTATCTCTTATATACCCTTTGTTGGCAATGACAGAGGTCAAACGTTTTCTGTAAGTGTTCACAAGGTTTTCACACACTGTTGCTGGTATTTTGGCCCATTCCTCCATGCAGATCTCCTCTAAAGCAGTGATGTTTTGGGGCTGTTGCTGGGCAACACGGACTTTCAACTCCCTCCAAAGATTTTCTATGGGGTTGAGATCTGGAGATTGGCTAGGCCACTCCAGGACCTTGAAATGCTTCTTACGAAGCCACTCCTTCGTTGCCCGGGCGGTGTGTTTGGGATCATTGTCATGCTGAAAGACCCAGCCACGTTTCATCTTCAATGCCCTTGCTGATGGAAGGAGGTTTCCACTCAAAATCTCACGATACATGGCCCCATTCATTCTTTCCTTTACATGGATCAGTCGTCCTCGTCCCTTTGCAGAAAAACAGCCCCAAAGCATGATGTTTCCACCCCCATGCTTCACAGTAGGTATGGTGTTCTTTGGATGCAACTTAGCATTCTTTGTCCTCCAAACACGAAGAGTTGAGTTTTTACCAAAAATATCTATTTTGGTTTCATCTGACCATATGACATTCTCCCAATCTTCTTTTGGATCATCCAAATGCTCTCTAGCAAACTTCAGACGGGCCTGGACATGTACTGGCTTAAGCAGGGGGACAGGATCTGCAGGATTTGAGTCCGTGGCAGCGTAGTGTGTTACTGATGGTAGGCTTTGTTACTTTGGTCCCAGCTCTCTGCAGGTCATTCATTAGGTCCCCCCGTGTGGTTCTGGGATTTTTGCTCACCGTTCTTGTGATCATTTTGACCCCACGAGGTGAGATCTTGCGTGGAGCCCCAGATCGAGGGAGATTATCAGTGGTCTTGTATGTCTTCCATTTCCTAATAATTGCTCCCACAGTTGATTTCTTCATACCAAGCTGCTTACCTATTGCAGATTCAGTCTTCCCAGCCTGGTGCAGGTCTACAATTTTGTTTCTGGTGTCCTTTGACAGCTCTTTGGTCTTGGTCATAGTGGAGTTTTGAGGTTGTGGACAGGTTTCTTTTATACTGATAACAAGTTCAAACAGGTGCCATTAACACAGGTAACGAGTGGAGGTCAGAGGAGCCTCTTAAAGAAGAAGTTAAAGGTCTGTGAGAGCCAGAAATCTTGCTTGTTTGTAGGTGACCAAATACTTATTTTCCACCATAATTTGCAAATAAATTCATAAAAAATCTTTAAATTATTTTCTATTTTTTTCCCCATATGTTTGTCATAGTTGAAGTGTACCTATGATGAAAATTACAGGCCTCTCTCATCTTTTTACGTGGGAGAACTTGCACAATTGGTGGCTGACTAAATACTTTTTTGCCCCACTGTATGTTGATTGACAGAGTCAAAAGCTTTGGCCAGGACGATGAAGACGGCTGCACAGTACTGTCTTTTATCGATGGCTGTTTTGATATTGTTTAGTACCTTGAGTGTTGCTGAGGTTCACCCCTGACCAGCTCGTATACCGGATTGCACAGCGGAAAAGGTACGGTGGGATTATAAATGGTCAATGATATGCTTGATAACTTGGCTTTCGAAGACTTTAGAAAGGCAGGGCAGGATGGATATAGGTCTGTAACAGTTTGGGTCTAGAGTGTCACCCCCTTTGAAGAGGGGGATGATCGCGGCAGCTTTCCAATCTTTAGAAACCTCGGAACAATACGAAAGAGAGGTTAAACAGACTAGTAATAGGTGTTGCAACAATGGCAGCGGATAATTTTAGAAAGAGAGGGTCCAGATTGTCTAGCCCAGCTGATTTTTTACGTGTCCAGGTTTTGCAGCTCTTTCAGAACATCTTCTATCTGGATTTGGGTGAAGGAGAAGCTGGGAGGCTTGGGAAAGTAGCTGCGGGTGGTGCGGAGCTGTTGGCCGGGAAGAAAGCATGGCCATCCGTAGAGAAATAATTTTTGAAATGTATCGGTAGTGACAGTGTTTCCTAGCCTCAGGGTAGTGGGCAGCTGGGAGAGGTGCTCTTATTCTCCATGGACTTTACAGTGTCCCAGAACGTTTTGGAGTTAGATCTACAGGATGCAAATTTCTGTTTGAAAAAGCTAGCCTTTGCTTTCCTGACTTCCCTGAAAAGTTGCATATCGCGGGGACTATTCGATGCTATTGCAGTCTGCCAAGGGATGTTTTTGTGCTGGTTGAGGGCCGTCAGGTCTGGAGTGAACCAAGGGCTATATCTGTTCTTTTTTCTACATTTTTTAAAAGGGGCATGCTTATTTAAGGTGAGGAAAATACTTTTAAAGAACAACCAGGCATCCTCTACTGACGGGATGAGGTCAATATCCTTCCAGGATACCCAGGCCATGCAGATTAGAAAGGCCTATTTTAGGGAGCGTTTGACAGTGTTGAGGGATGGTCGTTTGATCGCGGACCCATAACGGATGCAGGCAATGAGGCAGTAATCGCTGATATCCTGATTGAAAACAGCAGAGGTGTATTTGGAGGGCAAGTTGGTCAGGATGATATCTATGAGGGTGCCCATGTTTACATATTTAGGGTTGTACCTGGTGGGTTCCTTGATCATTTGTGTGTGATTGAGGGCATCTAGCTTAGATTGTAGGATGGCCTGGGTGTTAAGCATATCCCAGTTTAGGTCAGCTAACAGAACAAACTTTGAAGATAGATGGGAGGAAATCAATTCACATATGGTGTCCAGGGCACAGCCGGGAGCTGAGGGGGGTCTATGACATGCGGCAACAGTGAGAGACTTATTTCTGGAGAGACAAAAAAAATACTAGAAGCTCGAACTGTTTGGGCATAGACCTGAAAAGTATGACAGAACTTTGCAGGCTATCTCTGCAGTAGATTGCAACTCCTCCCACTTTGGCAGTTCTATCTTGACAGAAAATGTTGTAGTTGGGGATGGAAATCTCAGAATATTTGGTGGCCTTACTAAGCCATGATTCAGACATGGCAAGGACATCAGGATTGGCAGAGTGTGCTAAAGCAGTGAGTAAAACAAACTTAGGGAGGAGGCTTCTGATGTTAACATGCATGAAACCAAGGCTTTTACGGTTACAGAGGTCAACAAATGAGAGCGCCTGGGGACACACATGGCCTAGGTTAACCTCTACATCACCCGAGGAACAGAGGAGGAGCAGGATGAGGGTACGGCTAAAGGCTATCAAAACTGGTAGTCTAGTGCATTTGGGGACAGAAAATAAAAGGAGCAGATTTCTGGGCGTGGTAGAATAGATTCAGGGCACAATGTACAGACAGGGGCACAGTGGAGGTAAACCTAGGCATTGAGTGACGATAAGAGATGTTGCATCTCTGGAGGCACCCCATGTGTGGGAGGTGGGACAAAAGAGGTATCTGAGGCATGTTGAGTTGGGCTGGGGGCTCAGCAGTAAAATAAAACAATGATAACTACTCTAAACAACAGTATACAAGGCATATTGACATTAGAGAGCGATATAAAGCGAGGCATAAAGCAATCACAGGTGTTGATTGGGAGAGCTAGCTAAGACGACGGGTAAGACAGCAACAGCTAATCAGCTAAGACAACAACAACAGGTATAATGGCGATGAATGGGCAGAGAGGGTCAGCTAACTACACACAGGGCCTCAATTCGAGGCTGGGGCCGACAGATAAACAATATTAACAAAATGGAGTACCGTGATTAATGACCAGTCCAGCAGGCATCAGCTATGTAACCAGAGGATCATAGGGTCCAGTGAACAGTAATAGCTGAAACAGGGAAGTCGTTACTATGCTAGCAAGCGGGAGACACAGCGTTCATAAAGTTAGCAGGCCGGGGTTAGCAGAAGTGTCTTCACCGATGTCCGACAGAGCTTACAGCAGGAATCTGCCGATGTAGTGGCTTTTAGTCGTGTTAGTGAAGAGTCCGGGAGGCCGCTAGCAGTGGCTAACAATGACTAAATAGCTAGTAGCTAATTAGCTGGTTAGCATCTGATGGCTAGCTCCCGATGGAGGTTCTAGCTATAAGGTCTAAAAATAACAGATCTGTATCACATTTTTTGAGGCGGGTTGCCGGAAGGTATATTTAATTTTAAAAAATGGAAAAAGAGATTGAAATGTATTGAAATATATACAACAACAAAAAAGAAAAATGACAAAATTGACATGGGACAATGACAAACACCTCTGCACTGCTACGTCCTCTTGGATTCAAGAGTGGGATGTGTGTGAGCATTCATGCTCAGAAAAGCCTCCAGATAACCTCTCATTGTAAGTAAGGTATGTATGGAAAGGTATGAATAGGAAGATTAACCAGTATGTTCTCAAAACTACTTATCTTCAATAAATGTTATGTCCATGATGCTGATGTCATGCAGGTGTCAGGCTTTAGGTTAATAGGTAGAGTGTCCATGGATGGGCATAGACCAGACCTAACATTGTGTTGGTAACACTGGTCTTCACTCATGGTCTTGAGGAATGGACAGCATCTCGCGCTGAAATGTCCACTCAAGACAATAACAAATATTCCACACATTAAAACAATTATACATTTATACCTATAACTACTGTAAATAACGTAACATCACAGTATAGCTCATTGTGTTGTGATGGGACTGGAAAGGAGAAGAGGGCACACAGACAAACACTCACTATCACCCATAGATGCCACAGAGACTAACAAGGGGAATGGTCTGGGAATAGAATCCTCCTGACTTATTACTCTGATCATCTCAAACAGACAACAGAGCACGAGGTCATGTTCCACCATGTAGTAACGCGGTGTAGAAACAAGGCCAGAGAGCGACAGACACAGCACAGACATGGCGTAGGGGGTATGAATCAAACGTGGGAGAATTACTTATTAGTCAATATGAGGCGGATACTGTGGCTTTTAGGGTACTGTGAGAGAGGGGGGAGGGGGGTGGGGGGGGAGGGGGGCAGCCCTCACTAATGAATGAGACAAGAAAAACCTTGTTTAAAAGGACAAATCAGATCAGAAGATTTCCAACCCATTAGGCGCTACTCACCGAGAATGATAATAATGATAAAAGACGGTCAGGCCTCTGGACTTCTGATAGAAAACAGTGTTGTCTTGGGAGAAAAGCTTTTCCTGGAGGAGAATCAAAGAACAGTTCATTTTCACTCTGACCTTCAGGGCTCCGGGCAGCCAGACAAGGGCACAAACAGATTGAGAATTAATTGGTGCAATTAGCATTTTGTGATTATAAGGACTCCAGATCAATACGCTATGCAAATAGCAGTATTGATGTGCTGCAGAAACCTTGTTAATTGTGTTTGGCGAACAAACAGGCCCCTGTGTTACTATTCCATAATGGAACAGGAGACACGGCCGGGCTCAAACTGCTGACCACTTTAGATGCATGAGGACGTACAGCACTCTTCTCTTCTCTCCTCACACCCTCCATTCCACCCCCAACCCTCCACTCCTCTCCACCCTCCATTCCACCCCCAACCCTCCACTACTCTCCACCCTCCATTCCACCCCCAACCCAACACTCCTCTCCACCCTCCATTCCACCCCCAACCCTCCACTCCTCTCCACTCCTCTCAAGACACTTAAGGAAAGTTTCAGAGTTTGATAGTCTTGTTTGCCTTTAAGTTGTCCATTTAGTGGGCCTTTGAAGAGGCCCTGCTTGAAGAGAAGAGTGTGGATGCAGCTGCTTCTCTGTTGCTGTGATCTCTCCAGTAGCCTGCTCTCATTTCAGGTTGTGGCAGATTACACAAATGGCCCTCTCCCCCGTTTCTTTGACTGTTTGTTTCAGTACAGGGGAGCAGGGATGGCCATGCGAAACACAATTGAAACGCTCAACGCAGACAGCCATTCTAATGAATTAGTTTCAGCTTTATTGCTATGGACTGGATTTTCCACTCTCGTTATTAAACCGCGTTGAAAATGCACTTTCATTTCAGATAAGTACCAGTAATCCTGTTTGCGGTGCGCAGTAGATGAAGTTAAATATAATTTAAGCAGAAACGGAAACTGGTGGAACAATGTAATCACTGAAAGTGAGATTGAAGTGATGCTATTATTGTTATCATTATTATTATTTTCATTATGAGAGCTTACTGCAGTGTAGAGAGCAGGGATGGGGATGGCAGGTAGCATCGGTGAGGGGAAGAGAAAACCCACTCTACCCAATAGCTATCAGAGAGATCCAATAAATCATAGCTCACTCAGCACCAGGCTTTTTCATATTGCCCATCTCACTGTTTGTCCCTGTGACAATGGCTTGCAAATGACATTCTAGGGCTTACTGCCTGCAGCCTACTGGAAATCCACACATCCACAAAGAGCTGTGCACATTGCAGAAAGTAAAGTACCATAGTAAAGTGCTACTGTTAATTACATGGGGTTAATAAGACGAGGGAGCAGTTAGCATGGCCTTAGCGGTACAGTGTAGTCGTAGCATTAGCCATGGCCGTGGCGTAATGCTCGCTTTTGTCTTCTACCCACATAGGAGTGCTGCCCCACGTTTGCTAAGGACTCTGGGAACAAAAAGAGAACTCCCCGGTGACAGTATGGCAGAGTCATGATAAAAAGGTGCAAATATTAATCCTGCACTGCTTTATTTTAGTCACGGCGTTTAACAAATAGAAATTATGAATATTAAAAGAGAATTACAGAGCAGTGTTGAATAATTTAACACTTCACCCCATTCATTAGGATGGAAAATTAGGTTCTCAACACAAAGATTACAGGTAATGTCATAAAATGGAACAATTGACATGTTATTAGCCATTTGTTAGCATGCTAATTGCCCTTAATTCTTTTCATTTCTGGGCTGTGCTCATTGAAAGCATTAGCATTAATCCCCTGGTGATGAAGTTAGTGTTAGGAATGGGAAGCACTCGAAGCAAGTACAGGTAGGGAAGAGAGTGGACACGACATTTCACATCCATGTTTATTAGACCATTTTACAACAGGGAATTATCTCAATAATAATGCAGCTAGTCTTACTATTGATGTACTGTGGGTTCTTTTATGACAGATATGCAGATATATGTTAATGTGTTTCCTATACAGGTGAATATGCCTCCTATGCAGTCCTTTTCTCTGTGGCATAATTGATCTAAATACTGTATCTAGCAAGTACATTGGACACAAAAGTAGCCTAGTACAGGACCGACTTATACATAGGCCTATCATCTGCATGACAAATAGCAAATTCTTGCCCATAGTACTTTCCTCCTTATCTATTTGACAGTAAAGATACAAAAATCGCATAATAAATGGGATCATTTGAAAGTAATGGGATCATTTGAAATATGTGCCCGGTATCATTGGTCATGATTGGACGCAGAGTGTTTCACACACCTGGGGTGCATCCAAAATGGCATCCTATTCTCTGTTCAGTGCACTACTTTTGGCCAGGGCCCTATGGCTTGACCATATGGGCCCAGGTCAAAAGTAGTGCACTATATAGGGAATAGGGTGCCATTTTGGCCACACCCTGAACTCCTGCCAGAGTATGACCCTGTGGTCCCATCATCATGAAGAATCCATTCACAGAGTTGAGGTCCTCCTGATGAACTTCCCTCCCTACTGGATCAATCCATGGCTGCAGTCAGGAATCTACAAATCACCACTCAATAAATCAGCCAACACATGGAGATGCAGACCAATCCACATGTAAACAGCAGTGTCGGGAAACAACATGGACTGTGCGGTTAAAGTATTTATAACTAATGTTGAACGAAACTGGCTAGACAAGAATACAAGCATCCTGCTTCGTATGATGGTAATGATGATGATTATGATATTACAGTAATGATGGACCAAAAATTATTATATAGCAATAGTACTATTATCACTAACACTACTATCACTGATTATATATATATGACCAATGAGAGTAGTAACGGTACCAAGGCTACCAACAACAAACAAGCACTCATGTCCATCTTTTGTCAGACTGTAGAAAGCAGGTGAAAAAATACACAATGGGATTGCCTTTTCAGCCGTGGCTCAAAAAGACCTTGTCAAGATTGATGTCTTCCCTGTAGCTCTTGAAAACTCTAGTTAATAGTAGGGGAAGACTCTTGAAATTAGAATCCACTTCTTGCTAAAAGCACCAGCCGCGAATTGAGGACATTAGAGAAAAAACAGAAAGGTCCATGTCATTTCTATAGGGTGGTGAGACACCGGGAGAGGAGAATAGCCAATCTGTGCGGTGTAATGGATATGTCAAGAGTTTCTAAATCATAGGTGTCCAGGGCAGAGAGACAAGAAAGCCAAACATAATGTCATCCTTTAGAGAGAAAGAGAGAGAAGAGGAGAGGGGGTGGGAGACAAACCAAAAAGTTCAAACAGATGCAAGACAGAGGTCATGGAGTATAGGGTTTACATTTGGGCTAAAACTTAAATAGTATGAAGTGTTTATTATTTTCCTGTATGCTGTTACTTACTATTACCTCCCTGGCATATTGGCTTGTGAGCATTATGGAAATGAAGTAACGCTACTTTGCTTAACAATAACACACTGACTTTGAATCCTCTTACTTAAGGTTTGATTGCTTCTTGACGGTGGTTTTAAATGAATTGTGTTGAGGAGTGATAAAGAGCTTATTGTCAGGAATAAAAGCCCAGAGCAATGAAGAAAAGCTACACATGGAGTGGCCAGACGATACAGGCTATTACGGTGAGGGAATGGTGTCCTTGACTGCCAGGACGGCTTAGAATTTTATTTCATCTTGTTTTGCCGGCTGCTGACAATGATGCGTGACTCTGGCACTGGTGGAAGAGGGCAAACATGAGAACCATTTTAGATCTCATTTACGTGTGTGTATGTGTCTGTGTGAGTCGCGTGTATTAGCAAGCGTGTATGTATGTGTGTGTGGGTTGCATTCAGTGAGGTGTGTGTGTACGTGCACGTGTGTGTACCACACTCAGACTGACCTCTTGAAGTCTCACGCACCTAAGCCATAAACTTAATGTAAATGAACACCGTGGAGGACTGAGGGACTCTGGGAATTGTTGTTTGTCTGCCTTGTAGAGAGGACGGTTGAGTTGTAATGGCTCTCCAGTGTGTTCAGAATGTGGACCTTCTATTCCTCGGCAGTTTGAGGCCGTCCCTTTGTGCTGTCTCCATGTTAGTTTGGTTGGCTGCTTGATTTGAGGCTAGCACATAGTGCATTTAGAGGTTATCATTGGTTTTGTCAAGGTGAGTCAGTGTCTTGATTGTTTATAGGCTCAACCCTGGGCAGATGTCTGGACTGGCTGGAGCCCCAGGGAGAAGCTCCTCTCCACTGGGTTCATCCTCTCTGTAGGCAGACCTCTGTCAGAGGGGATTCACACCAGATATAAATGATTACACCACCATAAACGAAGGCTGAGTTAATTGGTCTTTTAGGAATAAGAAAAAAATATCCATTCAAGGGGGGGAAAAAAAAGTCTGTGATGAAAACCTCACAGAGAGAGACAGTACGTTTGTTAAAGGCAGCAAGCATCCCAATGAATTATGCAGAGCTACAAAACAAAAGGTAAGAAAACACCCAGTCTGAATTTGTCTCTGAGTCAGGCTGCCAAAAGCCTTTACTCTTTAAGTAAAGTATATGTCCAATAATTATCATGTCATCCTGTGTGTTTTCAAACTTACAGGAAATAATGATCCTGCTCCAAAAAAGTGCTTGAAAAATAGCAGGAGTAGGACATTTTGTTCTGATTGGTTCAGGCACCCCAGACATCCTTTTCAAAGAGATTCGGCCAGAGCCTTTCTTCCTCATAAACACATTGAAGAGAAATCTGTAGGATTAGAGGACATTGCAGAGATGATCTTGATGCTGAAGAGGTCCACTTGACCAGGATCCCCCAGTGTCCTGCTAAAGTCCTCTTAGCTGGAGCCTTGGCCACAGACAGACTCAGACATCCCAACCAAACCCCCAGCTACAATCACAGCTCCAGCCCCTCTCATTTGAAGCCTCATCATCATCCACCTCCCCAGCAGCAGCAACACCCCCAGCAGCAGCAACACCACCAGCAGCCCCAGTCTAAACCCCAGCCCTGTCCCCAGTCTCCAACCCTCCCTGTCTGCACCCGACTGGAACTTTATTTAATGAGTGAAGTTTGGTGGTGGATATGTGGGGGTCCCACACCAGGCTGGGGAGAAGCAGCAGAGGAAAAGCTTTCATAAAGCATGGACGAACAAATGGGATTTAACACACAAGAGGCTCTGATGGCCTATTAATTCTGCTTTGGCTTGCTTCCAGAATGAGACAGCCTCTCTCCTAATACATGGCTAATTTCTATCAGAGGTATCAGGAGACCTTTTCTTTCCTGGGCAGGATGCATCCGCATAACTTTAATGGATTCATTCAAGGGCTACGGCACGGAGACATTGATTAGACTGCCTCAGAGGCCCTGCTGCTAGTCGCCTGACATAGGCAGCAAATGAAATGTGACCTCCGGTAAACAGGCCTGAACCACCCAGCCCCAGAATAATCCATTAGCTCAGAACCTTTCCCAATCCCATTTCATTAATGAAGTGATTTGAAAAGGGGGCTGCTGCAATTACCAATTTCTGAAACTGAAAATTCTGGAATTCTAGCAACGAGAGAAAAATCGAACACATAATGAAGGGTAAAATATAGGTTGTTGAAACCCTTGAAGATGGGGTGGATATTCCAGCATTAAAACAGGATGGTCCAGCTGTAAACACATGCAGATGTGGAAGAACGAATGTGGCGGCTTGTGGAAATTGACCCACTAAAGGACCTTTTTTGGGCTGGATAACCAAAATATTTGTCAGCAGGAGAAAAGTCAATTTATTCATAATTTGCCAAAGTCAAGCAATGACAGCAGGGGAGAGAGAGTTAATCAATTTGCAGTGAAATGAAAAGCAGAGGAGGAAAAATTCTATCCACTTTTGTCTGATGCATTGGGGATTTAACAGCAGGACCATTCTGTCCATGCTACACTTACAGGTTTACAGAACTTAATCAGAAAGCTCTTCAAATCTGGTCTTTGAGATTCACATATAGTCCACCCCTGTCCTTTTTAACCGCCATCCTTTTGCCCAGCAGGTTGTTTGTTGTTTATACTACCACCGTTTATTTCCCTTGAAAAAAAGCTTCACCTTCCTCCTCAATGTCAAAAGAAAGACAATCACAGCATCACTGGTGTATATGTATATGTAACATAACTTATTTTTCTAATATCATTCATTTATTCATTTTCAATTAATAATTTATAATGCGACACACAGTTGTATGCAAATGAACAATTTAATTTTAATGAGGTTTTAATGACCAAACAAAGAATTAGTACCCGGTGTGGTGTGTGCATGTAATTTGCTCAGGAATGAATTTCAGAGCTTTGTTCAATGTTTGGGTAGAGCACATCACTGGTAATTCCACTGGCTGAGTCCACCTTATGCTATAGCTGAATACATGTATAGGAAGACATGTGAAAGTCATAAGTCAAAAACATTGACACAGTTTTCCTATTGTACTAGGTCAGTTTATAACAAGTGCTGTGCTGAAGAAATAGCAGTGACCATTACAACCAGCGTGAACATAACAATCATGAAGGCAAAATAGAGGCCCTGCACACGTTGAATTAGTCACATCACTGTTCCAGACAATGGAAAGCTCCACTAGCAGCAATGTCCTACACATTCTAACGATTCCCATTGCTCTGGGAGGAAAGGCAGGCGGAGGGCTTGATGCCGCTGGACCCAAATGGCATTTGATAATGGCTTTTTTCAGCAAACCCAAAAGACATTGTTAAGATTTACATTTTCAAATATGTGCTGACCTTTTTCCCCTCCTCTCCTCTGTTCGCTTGTCATCAGGCCTGTAATTGAATCAATATATTTCCTGATCAGCCCCGAGATTGAATAAGGTCACAGGAAGCCATGTGTGGACATTAAAAATCATTATTCTACTCAAATTGAGCAGAGATGGCATAGACCATTCAGGGTTCAAAATGAAATTCTATTAGAGTCTATTACACTTTTACAATTATAGAGACGTTCCAATATTACCACGGGAAATGAAGTCATAATAAAAAGCCCAGGGGTGTATTACAAAGAAATGTCCGTGCTATTTTTTTCTGACTTTGAGTCCCTTATTGAAATGATGAAGAGAACTTGGTGACTTTCCGGTCACTGATAAGTGACCTTGGTCATGAAAAATAGAGGAGACTTTCAGTATAGCTCCATTTTCCTATTTGAAGTTATGTCTATACTCCCCTTGGCTACCAGTTGCAGGCAAAGTTTCCTTCCTCCACAACGTGTTGTAATAATAGTGTGTTTACCTTTAAATCGATTATCCTTACAGGCACGTTTTCAGACAAGTGTTATTAGCTGCAAAAAACGATTATGGCTTTTACTTACATTGAATTATACATAAAACATTTTTGCTGAGAAATGGTTCCTGCTGTACCTTATGCACTGTTCTGAATGGCAAAACAGGCTAATTGAAAAGCCAAATGGAATTGTGCAATTGTAGGACAATGACTAAATCCTGTTACCACATCATTCCAGCAAAAAGAAAAGGGAAAATTAAATATATCACACTATTAACTGAAAACTTTCAGTTTTAAACTCTGGCAAATAATGTCCAACTATCAAAGCAGGAATTAGATAAAATTCAATTTTTAATTGGCTTAGTTATTGAAATTAATAACACTTATCAGCAATCAACTTATCAACTCTGCACACACGGAGAAGAGAGATACCGAGAAAGGGAGAGAGAGAGAGGGAGAGAGAGAGAGGGTGAGAGAGAGAGAGGGCAATAGAGAGAGAGAGTGTGAGAGAGTGTGCGAGAGGGCGAGAGAGAGAGAGCAAGAGAGAGAGAAATCTGCAAAGCAAAGCGAGAGAAAACTATTCCTTCCAGCTTAACATTTATGAGGATCAGTCTACTAGTGCCATTTAGTTTATATGTTCATAAATGAGCACTGGGTCTGTCTTTCTCAAATGGGAAAATCTGTCTTGTGTCACATGGGGAGGATGACCTGTGTCTGGACTGTAACATACATCTGCTAATGTGGAAGAAGATGCTCGCCTCGCCTCCTCAGTTGTCATGCTGATGTTTCACACTAACTACAGCTCCTCTGGTCAATTAGGTGTGATGGCTACAATGTCTGCAGTGTTCCTACGCTCCTTAAACCCCAGTCAAATGACAGCGAACAGGGAAATTTGAGCGACTTGGAATCGTTGCCGGGCATTGCAGCCATTATCGCCGGGTGAAAATGGGCTTTCATCTCAGGTGGAACAGAGTCATTGATAGACTACATCTCCGCTGTGAGCCGGCCCAGTTAAAGTCTGCATAAAGAGAGGGATGCTAATGAAACAGACCATTTATACCTTCAGTTCCACCCCCACCACTCCACATTTCTGGAGCATTAAACATCCAAGTGGTACGTTTATGAAACACGTAATGACAATCTAAATCAGTGGAATGCTCCAATCTACCAGGATTAGTGGTTTTGATGTAGTTCAATACGTGATGACATACTTGTCTCCTTATTAACAGCTTCAGAAGTCGTCCCTGAAGAAGCGGGGGAGGGAACTCTCTCTGCTACAGTACGCCACAGACCTCAGCTAGCAAATTAGGGCCTGTGATAATCTATTCAGGAGGAAAAAAAGGGAGCGGGAGACACTTGGCCTGTCAGATCTGTCAGGTAGAAGAATGGAGGGTTATTTCATGTCTCCTTAGTGGATTTTTTACTTTAAGGGTTTCTTTTCTTGTCTCCTCTGTAAAACTCAGTGCACCACTTCCTCTGCAAGGCCCATATTAACCAGCCCAGTACAAAAGCAGTGGGATGACAATAATCGTGGCAAGTTTATAGCTAGGTGCGTTCTGAGCCCTCTCCTGTAGTGTTGCGGACAACACTACAGTGGTAGGCTTGATTACCAACAACGACGAGACGGCCTACAGGGAGGAGGTGAGGGCCCTCGGAGTGTGGTGTCAGGAAAATAACCTCACACTCAACGTCAACAAAACAAAGGAGATGATTGTGGACTTCAGAAAACAGCAGAGGGAACACCTCCCTATCCACATCGACGGAACAGTAGTGGAGAGGGTAGTAAGTTTTAAGTTCCTCTGCGTACACATCACAGACAAACTGAATTGGTCCACCCACACAGACAGCGTCATGAAGAAGGCGCAGCAGCGCCTCTTCAACCACAAGGGGTTGAAAACATTTGGCTTGTCACCAAAAGCACTCACAAACTTCTACAGATGCACAATCGAGAGCATCCTGGCTGGCTGTATCACCGCCTGGTATGGCAACTGCTCCACCCACAACCGTAAGGCTCTCCAGAGGGTCTGCACAAGGTCTGCACAACGCATCACCGGGGGCAAACTACCTGCCCTCCAGGACATCTACACCACCCGATGTCACAGGAAGGCCATAAAGATCATCAAGGACAACAACCACCCGAGCCACTGCCTGTTCACCCCGCTATCATCCAGAAGGCGAGGTCAGTACAGGTGCATCAAAGCACGGACCGAGAGACTGAAAAACAGCTTCTATCTCAAGGCCATCAGACTGTTAAACAGCCACCACTAACATTGAGTGGCTGCTGCCAACATACTGACTCAACTCCAGCCACTTTAATATTGGAAATTGATTAAAAAATATATCACTAACCATTTTAAACAATGCTACTTAATATAATGTTTACATACCCTACATTACTCATCTCATATGTATATGTATATACTGTACTCTATATCATCTACTGCATCTTTATGTAATACATGTATCACTAGCCACTTTAAACTACCCCACATTACTCATCTCATATGTATATACTGTACTCGATACCATCTACTGCATCTTGCCTATGCCGTTTTGTACCATCACTCATTCATATATCTTTATGTACATATTCTTTATCCCTTTACACTTGAGTGTATAAGGTAGTAGTTTTAGAATTGTTAGGTTAGATTACTCATTGGCTATTACTGCATTGTCGGAACTAGAAGCACAAGCATTTAGCTACACTCGCATAACATCTGCTAACCATGTGTATGTGACAAATAAAAATGGATTTGATTTGATAGGTTCATGCTAAATAAACTTGCTGCTTTGTGGCAAGCCATTATACAGTACATGACACAACCAGTTGACCAGACCAAGAGTATCTGAGAAGGGTCTTATTATCCCCATAACTTTCATCCCACCCAGACATCAGGGGCAGTGTATTCACTTCCACCCTGTATACAAGATGTTACTAATCCACAGCTGTTGTCTGTCTGAGACACTGAAGCCTGTGGGCTCTAACAGCTCTCAGACCAGCACTGGTGCCTGCCCTCCCCAAAGACCCCGGTCACCTGTCCACACATGCACCATTAACTGAAAGCAGAGCTCCAGTGTGGGTATATTACCAGCATGTCAAAGGATAGGCTCTCAGAATGCATTAGCAGGTGACTGGCAGGCATGCAGGGGGACTAAGGTCACTGCCTCGGCTGCCTCGGGGGACCCAAGGAGGTCATTCATATCATATCACTTCACCCACACTTACTGTGGAGATGGTGCAGACAGTTAGGCTACTATTCCTCTGTCACTCCAGCACCAGCAGCCCATCCATACGGAAACAGTAAGGTGTCTTGACTGGGATGCTAAGCCTGGCTGAGGCCCTCTTCTCCCCAGCTTAGCAGGATGGCCCTCTCCCTCTCCCCAAGTTTGTTAGGGGCCCGATGGTGATGAATGTCTTTTCCGTTGTGTGGAGCCCCTTGTACTGCTACAGCAATGCCAGATGGAATGAAAAACAGATTAAGGAAGCAGGCAGCCGGCACCGTGAGGATGTTTGGCTGGTGGCTATTGAGTTATCGGCCGTTTTCACACTTAATGAAACAACTTATAGCACTGCAGCTTACTAAATATTCCCCAGACACTGGGCAGAGCATCAGAGCTGCCAGGGCTGAGAAGTCGACATTAGATTTTAATTAAAAACAAACAAACAAATTACCAAAAGAAAGTGGAAGGAAATGTAACTCTCCATCCAAGCAGAGTGAACTTTGAACTCTTCAGGTCACTTTTACAAATCCACAATGAACTGTGGCACCATCTGAGTTAACATGGTTGAGGAGATGACAGGGTAGCCTACACACCCACATGAAAAAATACTATAGTATTCTATGGTTAAATACTATAGTATTCACTGTAATGTGTTTGCGAATTTTACTGTAGTATTCACTGTAGTTTTGTAGACATGCCTGTAGTATACTGTAGTATTTACAGTTTACTAGAGTCTAAATACTGTAGTAAGAAAAAAATGGTAGTATATACTAACTATAGTCATTACATAGTCAATCGATCCCTATCCCAGTCCGCTGTCCCCACATGCTTCACGAAGGCAACCATTGTTCCTGTTCCCAAGGTAACTGAACTAAATGACTATCGCCCCGTAGCACTCACTTCTGTCATCATGAAGTGCTTTGAGAGACTAGTCAAGGATCATATCACCTCCACCCTACCTGTCACCCTAGACCCACTTAAATGTACTTACTGCCCCAGTAGGTCCACAGACGATGCAATCGCCATCACACTGCACACTGCCCTATCCCATCTATACAAGAGGAATAGCTATGTAAGAATGCTGTTCATTAGGGCCTCCCGGGTGGCGCAGTGGTTAAGGGCGCTGTACTGCAGCGCCAGCTGTGCCATCAGAGACTGTTAGGGAGGGGTTGGCCGGTAGGGATGTCCTTGTCTCATCACGCACCAGTGACTCCTGTGGTGGGCCGGGCGCAGTGCGCGCTAACCAAGGTTGCCAGGTGCACTGTGTTTCCTCCGACACATTGGTGTGGCTGGCTTCCGGGTTGGATGCACGCTGTGTTGAGAAGCAGTGCGACTTGGTGGGTTGTGTATTAGAGGACGCATGACTTTCAACCTTCGTCCCTCCCGAGCCCGTACGGGAGTTGTAGCGATGAGACAAGATAGTAGCTCCTAAAACAATTGGATACCCCGAAATTGGGGAGAAAATTGGGGTAAATTTCACACAAAAAAAAAAAAGAATGCTGTTCATTGACTACAGCTCAGCATTCAATACCATAGTATCCTCCAAACTCATCATTAAGCTTGAGTCCCTGGGTCTTGACTCCGCCCTGTGCAACTGGGTCCTGGACTTCCTGACGGCCACCCCCAGGTGGTGAAGGTAGGAAACAACATCTCCACTCCACTGATCCTCAACACCTGGGCCCCACAAGGGTGCGTTCTCAGCCCCCTCCTCACCCATGATTGCATGGCCATGCATGCACCCCCTCCAACTTAATCATCAAATTTGCATTTGATAGCTTGACTACCAAGTGATAGCTTGACTACCAACAACGACGACGAGACAGCCTACAGGCAGGACGTGAGGGCCCTCGGAGTGTGGTGTCAGGAAAATAACCTCTCACTCAATGTCAGAAAAACAAAAGAGATGATCGTGGACTTCAGGAAAAATTGACTGGACAGCAGTGGAGAAAGTGAAAAGTTTTAAGTTCCTCTGTGTACATATCACCGACAAACTAAAATGAGGCTGAAAAAATGTGGCTTGTCACCGAAAACTATCTTTTACAATCGAGAGCATCCTGTCGGGCTGTATCACTGCCTGGTACGGCAACTGCTCCGCCCACAACCACAGTGCACTCCAGAGGGTGGTGTGGTCTGCACAACGTATAACCGGGGGCAAACTACATGCCCTGCAGGACACCTTCAACACCCAATGTCACAGGAAGGCAATAAAGATCATCAAGGACAATAACCACCCGAGCCACTGTCTGTTTACCCCGCTTCCATCCAGAAGGTGAGGTCAGTAGAGGTGCATCAAAACTGGGACAGAAAGATTGAAAAACAGCTTCTATCTCAAGGCCATCAGAGTGTTAAACAGTCATCACTAGCACAGAGAGGCAGCTGCCTACCTACAGACTTGATATCACTGGTCACTTTAATAAATGGAACACGAGTCACTTTAATAACGCCACTTTAAGAATGTTTACATATCTCGCATGACTTATCCCATATGGGTATACTGTACACTGTATCCTTCACTATCTATTGCATCTTATCCGCTCTGTCACTGCTCATCCATATATTTTATATTTATATATTCTTATCCCATTCCTTTACTAAATTAGATTACTAATTAAATTACTAAATTAAGTTAGATATTAGGTTTTGTTAGATATTACCTGTTAGATACTGCTGCACTGTCGGATCTAGAAGCATAAGCATTTCACTACACTCGCAATAACATCTGCTAATCATGTGTATGTGACCAATAAAATGTGATTTGATTTACTGTAGTGTTTTTGTGGACTGTAGTATACTGTAGTGTTTTTGTGGACTGTAGTATACTGTAGTGTTTTTGCAGACATTACTGTAGTATTTACTATAGTGTTTTTGTTTTATTATCTTTGCTTGGACATAGCAGTTGGGGCTTTGTCCTTGAGAAAACCTACTGGCCATAATACTCAAAAGCAAATTTTCCATAACCTGTATGTAGGTAGGTCAGAGACCTGAACAGACAGTTCAGAACTTCTGCTCTTTTCATAACATGTAAGGAACACATCCCACATGGTCTATACTTGGCATGTACGTTTCTCACTTATGGGTGGGATATGGGGGAGGGGAATGGGCAGTGTATATGCAAATCTGTACTTTAGTATATACTTTAGTAATTTATGTAGTATTTTTGAGGACATTACTATAGTAATTACAGTAGTGTTTTTGCAAACATTACTGTAGTATTTACTGTAGCGTTTTTGTGGTCTGTTGTATACTGTAGTATTTACCATAGTATTCTACAGTATACTACAATATTCTATAGTAAGTACTACACATGATTGTGGTATACTACAGTGTGTAGTATTCCACTGTATTGTTAAGAGTAAATGAGTGAAGAGGTGTGGAGTCAGGCGCAGAGAGCAAAAGATGTGAGAAAAACAACACGCTTTAATGTCCCGGAAACATAACATGAACAAAAGTGAAAACACAAATGAACAGAAATATAAACGGACAGCGTGAAACCCAAATGCCAACAAAAATACACTCAAACAAGAAAACAGGCGAACAAGCCCGCACGAAACAGAAGCGGGCTGAACAGACTATATATAACCCTATCCTAACAACCAAACAAGAAACAGGTGCTACCAATTAGACAGAACTAAACGAACACAGAACAACGGATCGGCGATAGCTAGTAGACCGGCGACGACGACCGCCGAGCGCCACCCGAACAAGAAGCGGAGTCACCTTCGGTAATATTCGTGACATGTATACTACAGTTTACTTCAGAATTCTATAGTAAGTACTGTACTGTAGTATTCTATATTCTACACTGGATATCAGAAGGCAGCCAGGAGAAAGAGAATGAGAATGAGAAGTTTAGAGTCAATCAAAGAGAACGCAGCCTCTACATCAACAAACACGTTCCACAAACCCGGCCATTAAGACTATACCACCTGCTCTGATGTATGATTTGATAATCAACCTAATCTCTTTAACCTTCACTGCAGGGCACTTATCATGAGCACATCAGATTGCTTTTGAAAATCATATTGAGACGGGGCAAGAAATCATTTGCCTTTCCTTTTGTTCATGCGAATTTCAATGGATCTTTATTTTCAAGGCTACACGTGTCCTTTCAGGTGTAAATGGTTGTGTGAGATGTTCTATCATGGTTGATGTGTTCTCTGGAGATGCTAGATCTTTAAATAGAACTAGAATCAGCCAGGCAGCTCATTATGCCCCTTTCTGTTTATAATGATGTTTCCAGAAATCTATCCATCGCTCCACTTTGTATTTAAACTTCTCCAGAATTGCTGGGTTCAACAGTTTCTCCTCATACAGGCCAACTCCTTATCGTTGCTTTAATTTTCTCTGTGCCTCCAGCACAGCACATCCAGCTTTGAAGGCTATCCTCTCCTCTCAGGGGGGAAGAAAGTTTGTTTTAGCAGTATCGGTTTTAAACAGGACCTTAATAGACATTCTGTACTAACACTTATGGACTTTTATCATTGAAATAGATATGTATTATAGGAACAAGAGCATTAATATTTGTGCTCTCTCATCACTTTGTGAAAAAAGACAAATGATGTCAGAGTGGAGGCGATGTAACAGCTGCAGTAGGGGCTGCTGGCCTCCTATCCAGGCAGCCAAACCAATGTAGACCATAGCTTCCAGGGGCCCTTCCTCCTAACAGCCTCCTTCTCCCTCTGGATTCTTGCTCCTCCAA
This sequence comes from Oncorhynchus gorbuscha, assembly GCF_021184085.1. Taxonomy (NCBI): domain Eukaryota; kingdom Metazoa; phylum Chordata; class Actinopteri; order Salmoniformes; family Salmonidae; genus Oncorhynchus; species Oncorhynchus gorbuscha. Next base: position 56,540 of record NW_025744746.1, read on the forward strand.
CTGCACACATTGCCTGCCTTGTTCCTTTCATTTGAGTTTGACCCCTGCTTTCCTTACTTCCGAGTGGGCTTCATTAAATGCCTCTCTGGCTCTTTCACAGCCCTCTCTCTCCCTCACTAAGTGGGAGAAACGTTACAAAAGGAAAGCTTCCAGTGCACAATCCTCAGTGGAGAGGGTGACCCCAACATTAGGGAGAAAAAGAACCTGAGGATAATAGCAAATGAAGCCAGGGGCCGCATTAATGGGTAGACACTAGCTCACCAAGTTCTGGGAGCTGCTTAAACTGACAGACGTGTATATTAATACTCAGCACTTTTAGTGAGAGTAGAAAGAAATATGAATATTCATCCTCATTTATATTTCAAGGCATTTCCATTCCTGCGGGGGCCGGGCTAAGTTTTGACCAATTTCCATCCCCATTACGGAAATGACAGCTCTCACTCCTGGGCCCTGACAGAGGTCTGCCCAATGCACAAGAGGTCCTGTGAGGAGGGAGCTTGCGCCCGTTCCCAGCTGTCCACAAACAGAGGAAAATATCCAATGGAATCTGTGAGAATTTTTAATCACACAAAGGGCCTGCTAATTAGGCAGCTGATGGGGCATGGAGAGCACAAGGACGAATTCTTTAAACAAAGGACTGGAAACTTTAGGAGCCTTAATTACTCGGGCAAAGAGTTCATTCCAGAACTGGAGAGCACATCATTCCACTAATGAGACCAAGTGGCAGCACATATTAGTGAGAAATAATGTGGAAAGTTCAATTATATTGTGCTTTTGGAGCCTTTCCCCCCTTCTGTTGCCTGCTTCTTATGCACACACATGTAAGACAAAGCCCAGGCCAGGGGAGGAAGGAGGCAGAGGGTGGAGGACACGGAATCGCTGGCACCACGACTTCGTTCTTCCCGTGTAGCTTGGCAGGATTGATCGTCTTAATTGCCCATTAGAATGTTCTCCTGTTTGAAAATGAATATCATTATGGCCCCCGGACTTGGCCTTCGCTGGAGAAAGTCTTATTGCAATTTTGTCATTCAATACCGCGTGTCTAGAATTCTAAACACACAATTGACCACTAATTTGCAGTAACTGGACACCAGCAAAACCATGAAAGAAGAAGCAGAAACAGACTTAATCACCCTGCCCTCGTTACTGAGAGGTACAATTATCTTCTATCTTTTTCCTTTCAACACGAACAAATATTATTTATTAAATGTATTTTATATTATATTTATTTTTATACATTTATTATTAAAACTAAATACCTATACATACAGGCCCGGTCTCTTGGTTACCAGGAACAAAGAAAAACAAATCACCAAACTCCAAACGGCTGTCATGGATTCAGGCCTCTGGGAAAACATTTCTGATGGAGTCACAGACCAAGGATCAAAGTTCCTCTCACAGTAAGGCATTTGCTGGGCCAATACAGTGTTGACGGTTGAAACGATATGGTGATTATACTTACATTGTAACCGTCTAGTCGTATAATAAAGAAAATACAAGAACCACCAATGAAAGCTACCATGCCAACCATGCTGCTACTATGGATCTGTGTCCCATGTTTTGTACTGGGGCAGAAGTCAGTTGGAGGAAATAGTGATGCACATGTCTTTACAGGCCTCAGATGAGGTTATTATCTCAGTGTGTTATGAGAGAAGTTGGTGGGAGACATTAGGCCCACAACCCAGCTAATAACATTAGTTACAATGTTTAACTCTGCTGAAACCAAGTGTTTCACAACAATGTTGTGGTAAATAATGGAGAATTACAATCAAATAACGGGCCACTGAAAGGGTAATTTATGCATCTTTCACCTACGTAAAAGATTGTGTTAAAAATCCTAATGCCCCACGTCAGGAGGTGCCTACATACCAATTACAGCATGCAGGAAGCAAATTCCCTGTGAAATAAAACAGCTAATGGGAAATAGAGTGCGGCAGGCAGGCAGTCAGGAGCATTCCTCTCTGCTAGCTTAACTAGCACCAGGGGGAGAGTCAGGCAGGGAGAACCAGTGAGAGACCACAGCTGGACATAACCTACTGTAGCGCGGTGGGGCCTAATGCACCATCTCTAATGAGATGGAGGTAGATGTGTCAGCCCTCAGAGACAACCTGATCACCACACTCATGGTCAGGCTCTTCACTTACATTACATTTCTTTATAATGAAATATAGACGTAGGCCTACTATATATATATATATATTTCTCACAATTCTTAACCTATCCATTAGGCTCTGTATCAGAGCACTCACAGTGAGTGGTGCAGTGGAAGTCCAATATATTCCATACTTGACTGTAACATGCAGTATGAAGTCTATTTTTACTATAGTCCTTACGTACAGTATATCCTTTTACAACATGTGCATCAGACATGAAAATACACTCACCCTAATGTGCATGTTTTCCAAGGACAAAAACACGTAATATAACAGGGAGCACGCCAGTTAAACCAATGCATTTAAAAAGTGTACGTTTGAGACCGCTGCTTCTACTAAGTACTGCATCCCTCCTATTGAGAAAAAAATAAGCCCTTAGCTGGAAACTATCTGACATTTCTAAGATGAGTCACTAATGTGTATGCTCTTCTAGAGCCCGTTCCACCAGCTCCTCACACTGTCTAGGTTAAACGCATATGAGCTGCGTTCACAGGCCCTCGTTCCAGCTTAAGATACTGTATGTTGGGAAATGAGCAAGAGCTTGACCGTGTCCTCCTCTATACCCATCGCCTGCCTCTCCAGACATCCTAACCCAGGAGAGTAGACTGACCTCAGAGTTAGGGAATCTATCGATTTCCTCCCCGGCTGCTGTCTTCCTCGTTGTGTTTGTTTCTTCTCGTATATCACACTCATTTTATTTCCAGGGAACAGGATCAATAGAGACGCGTCTGTACTTGCTTGTTTCCAACTCTTTGAAAACACAAAGTTTCACACCCTTAAGCACATCAGCGGCTCTGCATCATTTATCCAGTGGTTGAAATGATTGACGAGTGTAATTGTGCGTGAGGGCTGCTGTAGAGAGAGATAGGCTGACTCTTCATATGTATATTTGTGGAGCAGTCTTCAGGGCTGTCAGGAACTAGGCAAAATATCTCCACTATATCGATATCGACCTTTCTAACTTTCAGTTTGTTAAGAAGTCACTTCAATGTGAATGGAAGACCTTCATAGTTTCTACCTGGAGACTTTCTTAACTGTGTCTCTCTGGGACTTAGCCTGAATACCAATCCTCCTATATAACACCACAGGATTTGAGTTATGTCCACAATTTAGGATCATTACTTCATAATTAGGCAGCTTAAAACATTATTAAATGTCAATTGACTGGTGCTTTATCAAATCTATCCACACAGGGTAGACAAAAGCCCTTATTTTGTCCCAGCTATTAAATAGAATCCGTTTTAAAAGACAGTACTGACATTGCATACATGAATACAATTTCACCATATGTGATAAAAGCAGGAAAGAGGAAGTTGAAATAAACCTCACTGTATAATTTCACATTAGAAACAGGACTCTAATGACGTTGGTCATCATGATGTTGATAACAGGTGCGCACCAAAGTTACGTTTCAGACCTGTATATAGCAGTTTTAAAACTTGCAAGTAGGCAAGTATGAGGACAGCTTACTGTAGGCTCACACACACTCCACGTTTTGCTGATGTGCAGAGTGGTCTGAGAGAGTTGACCAACATGACTCCCCAATTATGAACTGGTCACTCCTCTGTGAAGCAAGTGGTGCACAGACACATTATATCTGTGCTGGTTAACTATAATAACGCAATACGAGAGCTTGGGACTATAAGGTTCTATCCGCATTTTTGTCAAAATATAGTCATTGTCATAGCCTTGTTCTGTTCAATGTTCTCTACCTGTATAGTACATTAAATACCCACAATTCATGTTAAGTTCAAAAGAATACAATACAAAAAATTGCTGACACCATTCAAACCAATGTGGGTTTGGAACTTTAAAGTAAATTGTCTCAGAATCATATTTTTAGGAACCTTGTAGTCGAAAGCTCTCAAATTGCTAGATACATAACTGCAAGGGCTCAATAGCCACCATACAGTAACATGAAGTCATGTGTGTTAAAAAGTTTTCTGTTTGTGGAGCCTTCATCCTCCCAACCAACTGTTCCCCCATCCCTCGCTGGATACACAATGCTGAGACACCCTTTTCGTCGCAGAGGCTGCTACGCGTTGAATTAAAGGGGCCTGATTGATAAGGAGGTTGAAGGCAAATCTGCTCCCACTAATTGTCTTTCAAATGCCCTCATTAATCAAAGCAGAGCGGGCTGTGTGACGGGAAGGCCTGTCAGCCGCTGTGCTCCAGCTTCTCCTCTGGCCGCTCACCTCCCAGCGTGAGGCCCGCTCCCTTCCCTTCCCCTCCGTCACGCGCCGCCGTCCGAGGAGAACGGCCGTCCGTCCGCTGCACACCTGCCTTCTGCCAGACAGGATCTGACCGCCCCCTGCCATCGTGACGGCCCCAGAGACCAATTTAGCAGCCACTTAATGATTCATGGCTTCAAGTGGGGGAAATGAGGGCAGCATATGATAACAGGAATAAACACATTTAATTAGCTCCTCATATACATTATTTATTTATTTACCTGCACCCTGATTAATTTATATATTGTGTGTTTGTGTTGCAGGGTTTTCTGGTATTCACAGCATCTGGTGGGAGCCTTTGTTGTGCGTTTTAGAGAGTGCCCTTTCTTCACATCCCTGTTCTGGGGGCTGGCTGTGTAACTCCTGTGTGTATCTGGGGACCCACAGCAAGGGCCCGGGGGAAGGGGGGCAAGCAGGAGGGTGGAGTCATGAGGGATTTGGCAATCCCCTACAATGAAATGACTGGGAGCATTAGACTTTAAAATATACAGTTCTCTGTGCACTAAGTAGCCTTGTTTGTGAATTTTCTGACAGGTAGCTACTCCCCCGGTTTTCTTTGAGCGCGGGGCATACATTTTCATGGATGCGCTAATCAAAGCTGAGCTGTGGCAAATGGTGGAGCCGCAGCCAGCCCAATCAGAGACGGACCTGGCTCTCTTCCATAAGGAACGCTGATGACAACTCTTACCCCGGCATCTGCCATCACAACCTCGCCAGTTTGTCTTCTCACACACACACTCATCAGCAGTTCACAGGGATCTCACTCAATAGAGAAGCACCCACTGAACAGGAAACCATCGGTGAGCTAGTGGTTACGCCCTTACCCAAACTACTATGGTGCAGCTGTAAATGGGTTGGTTATGTTTCCACGTGCCACTGCAGAAATATGCATTCAATGTTTCTGTATTCCGATTAAATTAAGATGCCAATAAGGTGTTATTCATTGGGTACGCTTGCAGATAGGTGGAGATCGCGTACGTCAATTCTTCCAAGTCTGATAATTCTACGCAAGTGGCAGGTCACTTTCTGAAATACCGTATTCTATTTACATATTTACAATGTGTACGAGTTCACTATGTACATCTTCTGATGTATATACAGTACCAGCAAACAGTTTGGACATACCTACTCATTCAAGAGGTTTTCTTTATTTTTGACTATTTTCTACATTGTAGAATAAACTATGAAATAACACATCATGTAGTAACCAAAAAAGTTTAAACAAATCAAAATATATTTTATATTTGAGATTCTTCAAAGTAGCCACCGTTTGCCTTGATGACAGCTTTGCACATTCTTGGCATTCTCTCAACCAGCTTTATGAGGTAGTCACCTGGAATGCATTTCAATTAACAGGTGTGCCTTGTTAAAAGTTCATTTGGGGAATTTATTTAATTCTTAATGCATTTGGGCCAATCAGTTGTGTTGTGACAAGGCAGGGGTGGTATACAGAAGATAGCCCTATTTGGTAAAAGACCAAGTCTATATTATAGCAAAAACAGCTCAAATAAGCAAAGAGAAATGACAGCATCATTACTTTAAGACATGGTCAGTCAATACGGAAAATTTAGAGACTTTCTTCAAGTGCTGTCACAAAAACCATTAAGCGCTATGATGAAGCTGGCTCTCATGAGGACCGCCACAGGAAAGGAAGACCCACAGTTACCTCTGCTGCAATAACTCATTAGTTATCTGCACCTCAGATTGCAGCCCAAATAAATGCTTCACAGAGTTCAAGAAACAGACACATCTCAACATCAACTGTTCAGAGGAGACTGCTTGAATTACATTTACATTTACATTTAAGTCATTTAGCAGACGCTCTTATCCAGAGCGACTTACAAATTGGTGCATTCACCTTATGACATCCAGTGGAACAGTCACTTTACAATAGTGCATCTAAATCTTAAGGGGGGGAGGGATTACTTATCCTATCCTAGGTATTCCTTAAAGAGGTGGGGTTTCAGGTGTCTCCGGAAGGTGGTGATTGACTCCGCTGTCCTGGCGTCATGAGGGAGTTTGTTCCACCATTGGGGGGCCAGAGCAGCGAACAGTTTTGACTGGGCTGAGCGGGAGCTGTACTTCCTCAGTGGTAGGGAGGCGAGCAGGACAGAGGTGGATGAACGCAGTGCCCTTGTTTGGGTGTAGGGCCTGATCAGAGCCTGGAGGTACTGAGGTGCCGTTCCCCTCACAGCTCCGTAGGCAAGCACCATGGTCTTGTAGCGGATGCGAGCTTCAACTGGAAGCCAGTGGAGAGAACGGAGGAGCGGGGTGACGTGAGAGAACTTGGGAAGGTTGAACACCAGACGGGCTGAGGCGTTCTGGATGAGTTGAAGGGTTTAATGGCACAGGCAGGGAGCCCAGCCAACAGCGAGTTGCAGTAATCCAGACGGGAGATGACAAGTGCCTGGATTAGGACCTGCGCCGCTTCCTGTGTGAGGCAGGGTCGTACTCTGCGGATGTTGTAGAGCATGAACCTACAGGAACGGGCCACCGCCTTGATGTTGGTTGAGAACGACAGGGTGTTGTCCAGGATCACGCCAAGGTTCTTGGCGCTCTGGGAGGAGGACACAATGGAGTTGTCAACCGTGATGGCGAGATCATGGAACGGGCAGTCCTTCCCGGGAGGAAGAGCAGCTCCGTCTTGCCGAGGTTCAGCTTGAGGTGGTGATCCGTCATCCACACTGATATGTCTGCCAGACATGCAGAGATGCGATTCGCCACCTGGTCATCAGAAGGGGGAAAGGAGAAGATTAATTGTGTGTCGTCTGCATAGCAATGATAGGAGAGACCATGTGAGGTTATGACAGAGCCAAGTGACTTGGTGTATAGCGAGAATAGGAGAGGGCCAAGAACAGAGCCCTGGGGACACCAGTGGTGAGAGCGCGTGGTGAGGAGACAGATTCTCGCCACGCCACCTGGTAGGAGCGACCTGTCAGGTAGGACGCAATCCAAGCGTGGGCCGCGCCGGAGATGCCCAACTCGGAGAGGGTGGAGAGGAGGATCTGATGGTTCACAGTATCGAAGGCAGCAGATAGATCTAGAAGGATGAGAGCAGAGGAGAGAGAGTTAGCTTTAGCAGTGCGGAGCGCCTCCGTGATACAGAGGAGAGCAGTCTCAGTTGAATGACTAGTCTTGAAACCTGACTGATTTGGATCAAGAAGGTCATTCAGAGAGAGATAGCGGGAGAGCTGGCCAAGGACGGCACGTTCAAGAGTTTTGGAGAGAAAAGAAAGAAGGGATACTGGTCTGTAATTGTTGACATCGGAGGGATCGAGTGTAGGTTTTTTCAGAAGGGGTGCAACTCTCGCTCTCTTGAAGACGGAAGGGACGTAGCCAGCGGTCAGGGATGAGTTGATGAGCGAGGTGAGGTAAGGGAGAAGGTCTCCGGAAATGGTCTGGAGAAGAGAGGAGGGGATAGGGTCAAGCGGGCAGGTTGTTGGGCGGCCGGCCGTCACAAGATGCGAGATTTCATCTGGAGAGAGAGGGGAGAAAGAGGTCAGAGCACAGGGTAGGGCAGTGTGAGCAGAACCAGCAGTGTCGTTTGACTTAGCAAACGAGGATCGGATGTCGTCGACCTTCTTTTCAAAATGGTTGACGAAGTCATCTGCAGAGAGGGAGGAGGGGGGGGGAGGGGGAGGAGGATTCAGGAGGGAGGAGAAGGTGGCAAAGAGCTTCCTAGGGTTAGAGGCAGATGCTTGGAATTTAGCGTGGTAGAAAGTGGCTTTAGCAGCAGAGACAGAGGAGGAAAATGTAGAGAGGAGGGAGTGAAAGGATGCCAGGTCCGCAGGAGCCCTGTTCTGTGAGCTGGAGGGGAGGACCGAGCCGGCCTGGAGGATAGGGGACATAGAGAGTCAAAGGATGCAGAGAGGGAGGAGAGGAGGGTTGAGGAGGCAGAATCAGGAGGTAGGTTGGAGAAGGTTTGAGCGGAGGGAAGAGATGATAGGATGGAAGAGGAGAGAGTAGCGGGGGAGAGAGAGCGAAGGTTGGGACGGCGCGATACCATCCGAGTAGGGGCAGTGTGGGAGGTGTTGGATGAGAGCGAGAGGGAAAAGGATACAAGGTAGTGGTCGGAGACTTGGAGGGGAGTTGCAATGAGGTTAGTGGAAGAACAGCATCTAGTAAAGATGAGGTCGAGCGTATTGCCTGCCTTGTGAGTAGGGGGAAGGTGAGAGGGTGAGGTCAAAAGAGGAGAGGAGTGGAAAGAAGGAGGCAGAGAGGAAAGAGTCAAAGGTAGACGTGGGGAGGTTAAAGTCGCCCAGAACTGTGAGAGGTGAGCCGTCCTCAGGAAAGGAGCTTATCAAGGCATCAAGCTCATTGATGAACTCTCCGAGGGAACCTGGAGGGCGATAAATGATAAGGATGTTAAGCTTGAAAGGGCTGGTAACTGTGACAGCATGGAATTCAAAGGAGGCGATAGACAGATGGGTAAGGGGAGAAAGAGAGAATGACCACTTGGGAGAGATGAGGATCCCGGTGCCACCACCCCGCTGACCAGAAGCTCTCGGGGTGTGCGAGAACACGTGGGCGGACGAAGAGAGAGCAGTAGGAGTAGCAGTGTTGTCTGTGGTGATCCATGTTTCCGTCAGTGCCAAGAAGTCGAGGGACTGGAGGGAGGCATAGGCTGAGATGAACTCTGCCCTGTTGACCGCAGATTGGCAGTTCCAGAGGCTACCGGAGACCTGGAACTCCACGTGGGTCGTGCGCGCTGGGACCACCAGAGTAGGGTGGCCGCGGCCACGCGGTGTGGAGCGTTTGTATGGTCTGTGCAGAGAGGAGAGAACAGGGATAAACAGACACATAGTTGACAGGCTACAGAAGAGGCTACGCTAATGCAAAGGAGATTGGAATGACAAGTGGACTACACGTCTCGAATGTTCAGAAAGTTAAGCTACGTAGCAAGAATCTTATTGACTAAAATGATTAAAATGATACAGTACTGCTGAAGTAGGCTAGCTGGCAGTGGGTGCGTTGTTGACACTACACTAATCAAGTCGTTCCGTTGAGTGTAATAGTTTCTGCAGTGTTGCTATTCGGGGGCTAGCTGGCTAGCTAGCAGTGTTGTTTACGTTACGTTGCGTTAAAAGAACGACAATAGCTGGCTAGCGAACCTAGAAAATCGCTCTAGACTACACAATTATCTTTGATACAAAGACGGCTATGTAGCTAGCTATGTAGCTAGCTACGATCAAACAAATCAAACCGTTGTACTGTAATGAAATGAAGTGAAAATGTGATACTACCTGTGAATGCGACCGGGTTGTTGAGTTCTATTCAGAAGACGTTGGCTAGCGTTGGCTAGCTAGCAGAGTCTCCTACGTTAAGGACGACAAATAGCTGGCTAGCTAACCTCGGTAAATTAAGATAATCACTCTAAGACTACACACTCTAAACCTAAACAACACAATTATCTTGGATACGAAGATACGAAGACAGCAAAGACAGCTATGTAGCTAGCTAACACTACACTAATCAAGTCGTTCAGTTGAGTGTAATAGTTAGGCCTTCATGGTCGACTTGCTATAAAGAAACTACTACTAAAGGGCAACAGTAAGAATAATAAACTTTCTTGGGCCAATAAACACAAGCAATGAACATTAGACTGGTGGAAATCTGTCCTTTGGTCCGATGAGTCCAAATGTATGATTTTTGGTTCCAACCGCCATGTCTTCGTGAGATGCAGAGTTGGTGAACGGATGATCTCCGTATGTGTGGTTCCCACCGTGAAGCATGGAGGAGGTGGTGTGATGGTGCTTTGCTGGTGACATTGTCAGTGATTTATTTTTAATTCAAGGCACAATTAACCAGCATGGCTACCACAGCATTCTGCAGCAATACACCATCCCATCTGGTTTGCGCCTAGTGGGACTATCATTTTTCAACAGGACGATGACCCAACACACCTCCAGACTGTGTAAGGGCTATTTGACCAAGAAGGAGAGTGACGGAGTGCTGCATCAGATTACCTGGCCTCCACAATCACCCAACCTCAACCCAATTGAGATGGTTTGCGATGAGTTGGACCGCATGGTGAAGGAAAAGCAGCCAACAAGTGCTCAGCATATGTGGGAACTCCTTTGAGACTATTGGAAAAGCATTCCAGGTGAAGCTGGTTGAGAGAATGCCAAGAGTGTGCAAAGCTGTCATCAGGGCAAAGGGTGGTTACTTTGAAGAATCTCAAATATAAAATATATTTTGATTTGTTTAACACTTTTTTTGTGACTACATGACTCCATATGTGTTATTTCATAGTTTTGATGTCTTAACTATTATTCTACAATGTAGAAAATAGTAAACATAAAGAAAAACCCTGGAATGAGTAAGTGTGACCAAACTTTTGACTGGTATTGTATGTGTACGGTACCTGTTAGTTGCTGTACGGTACTTGCTGCGATGTGCTCCTGTATGTATGTTATTGCTCTAGGAGTGAGTTAGCTTGCATGCTCTAAATGTAATGGTCGTGTTAGCTCCCTGCTAATACACATTTGTTGTTACGAATTTATTCATCTACAGCCATCAACAACATCAAGCCTTGCTCAACTAATGTGTCTCCTACCTATTATCAGACATGTTGTATTTTGTCATATGTTTGTCATTGCTGTCATTGTTTATTGCAAAGCCCAGTCTGATAATTCTATGCAAGAGAGTAAACGATCGCATATGTTACGCGGCCGTAGGAGATATGAAAATAAAATGACAATATAATGCACTCAATCTACTACAGAGATAAACATTAGTTTGGTTTCTACTGATTCTGTTGTTTTTCTCCTGGAAGAGAGAGAGAGAGAGAGAGAGAGAGAGAGAGAGAGAGAGAGAGAGAGAGAGAGAGAGAGAGAGAGAGAGAGAGAGAGAGAGAGAGAGATAATCTTATCACTGACATCCTCTTAATTACCCAATCTGGAGGAGATAAACAATAATTTCCTCCACTGCCGCAAATTAAAAATGTTGAGTGGTTAACAAGCTCAGAAACACTGAGCTGTCCACACATACAGCCAGAGAGAAGAGACCTATTGTCTTCCAGGATCCAGGATTCCACTCCAGCCAGTGGCACTTGTGTGAAGTGAAATCAGTGAGATTGCGTGGGTGTGATGAGTATGGATGAGGGGGTAAGGAGAGGGGTGAGGAGGTAAGTTAGGGCAGGGTCCAGTACAGTGAGACACAGAGACCCCCTCTCTTTCCCCCTCTCCGTCCCTTCTCCCTCTAATCCCTGGCTGCTGAAGACCTCCAGACGCCCTCCTCTCATAATGACACGGCTATCAAACCCAATTGCTGTGGCTCAGACCCAAGGCAGTGCATTAAACCCCTTAGAGTCTGATTGCTTCTCCAGAGTCAAGTGGCTGTGTCCTCCTTGTCATTCCCCTGGCCGCCACACCACCATTGCTGCTGTTACTGCTGGGGAGATCCACTAATGTCCAGCTGACCCACGCTGCATCCCAAATGGCACCCTATTTCATTCATAGTACACTACTTTTGACCAAAGCCCTATGGCCCTGGTCAAAGGTAGTGCACTGTATAGGTAACAGGTTACAATTTAGGACGCAGACCAACCACCCCATTCACACTGACCCAACAACAACATCATCATTGTTTTTGTGACAAACATCAAAATAAGCCCACCTATCCCCTTATCAAACATCAAAATAAGCCCACCTATCCCCTTATCAAACATCAAAATAAGCCCACCTATCCCCCTATCAAACATCAAAATAAGCCCACCTATCCCCTTATCAAACATCAAAATAAACCCACCTATCCCCTTATCAAACATCAAAATAAGCCCACTTATCCCCTTATCAAACATCAAAATAAGCCCACCTATCCCCTTATCAAACATCAAAATAAGCCCACCTATCCCCTTATCAGACATGAAAATAAGCCCACCTATCCCCTTATCAAATATCAAAATAAACCCACCTATCCCCTTATCAAACATGAAAATAAGCCCACCAATCCCCTTATCAGACATGAAAATAAGCCCACCTATCCCCTTATCAGACATGAAAATAAGCCCACCTATCCCCTTATCAGACATGAAAATAAGCCCACCTATCCCCTTATCAGACATGAAAATAAGCCCACCTATCCCCTTATCAGACATGAAAATAAGCCCACCTATCCCCTTATCAAACATCAAAATAAGCCCACCTATCCCCTTATCAAACATGAAAATAAGCCCACCTATCCCCTTATCAGACATGAAGATAAGCCCACCTATCCCCTTATCAGACATGAAAATAAGCCCACCTATCCCCTTATCAGACATGAAAATAAGCCCACCTATCCCCTTATCAAACATCAAAATAAGCCCACCTATCCCCTTATCAAACATGAAAATAAGCCCACCTATCCCCTTATCAGACATGAAAATAAGCCCACCTATCCCCTTATCAGACATGAAAATAAGCCCACCTATCCCCTTATCAAACATCAAAATAAGCCCACCTATCCCCTTATCAGACATGAAAATAAGCCCACCTATCCCCTTATCAGACATGAAAATAAGCCCACCTATCCCCTTATCAAACATCAAAATAAGCCCACCTATCCCCTTATCAAACATCAAAATAAGCCCACCTATCCCCTTATCAGACATGAAGATAAGCCCACCTATCCCCTTATCAGACATGAAAATAAGCCCACCTATCCCCTTATCAGACATGAAAATAAGCCCACCTATCCCCTTATCAAACATCAAAATAAGCCCACCTATCCCCTTATCAAACATGAAAATAAGCCCACCTATCCCCTTATCAGACATGAAAATAAGCCCACCTATCCCCTTATCAGACATGAAAATAAGCCCACCTATCCCCTTATCAAACATCAAAATAAGCCCACCTATCCCCTTATCAGACATGAAAATAAGCCCACCTATCCCCTTATCAAACATCAAAATAAGCCCACCTATCCCCTTATCAGACATGAAGATAAGCCCACCTATCCCCTTATCAGACATGAAAATAAGCCCACCTATCCCCTTATCAGACATGAAAATAAGCCCACCTATCCTATCCTAACAGTTTGGAGAACAACATACATGTTTGTTAGTCATTTATTTGGAATTTTCCATAAACAAATATTATAGTAACAGTTTATTGACACATTCACAGTGCTGCCCATTGATCATTTCCCCCAAATCTGTTACTTGTGAGTGTACTCTTTATTCAAATCGTAATATGCCTCCAGGCAGCCAACGCAGGAGAGCGCTGTAAAGGCTGTTTTTACAGTAATGGTTTTGAGTGCAGGGCAAATGGGAACTTCCAACTCCTCTGCTAACTCACAGTCACAGTCAGGGTGCTTGTGTTGTATGTGTGCACAAAACAAAGTGTGAATGACAGAGAGCGAATATCTGCAAGTGTTGATTTGTCAGCATGAGTTTGTGTGTGTTTTGTGCGTGTGTGCCTATGTGTGTGTGTGTGTGTGGGGGGGGCGTGCGTGCGTACGCTTGTATGTAGATGTCTAAGCTGTGCCAGAGTTTGGGTGGAGGGTGAATAACTACAGTGCTTACAGTGTAATCATGGTTCCCGTCTGGGCGGCTGCAGCCCTGCGGTACACAGGACCCTGCAGACTGAGATCTATGGTGATGAACGGCAGGCGCTGAGGAGCCCACTGCACCTGGATATTTATTAACACTGGTCTGACAGTAATGAGGCCTGAACAGGTGGGCTGGGACACACACATCACAGAGTTAGATGCCGTCCACCAGGAGGCGGTGGAAGAGATGGCGGTGCAGAGTGGGAGAGGTTCAGATCACCCTGCAGATATACAGAGCACCACAGAGACCTGAGGCTCCACTCCCACTCATCACCACACTGACTGGGAAAACTGAACATCATTTTCTTTGCTTTACATACGTTACAACCTGGTGCAATTCAACAAATGTCCCGATGGATGATCATTGGAGTAAAAATAACAAGCAATATTAATAGCAGAATAGGTTTTCATTTAGCATGTAATACTGTATGAGGCCATGTGAAATTAAAACTGATTTTGAAACAAGACTTAATAATGTCTATAAAGAATTGATTCCATGTTAGTATTACTTCAGTGTTATCAGTGGCATACATTAGTGAGTATTGAGAAGGGAGAAGGACTCTGCAGCATAGCAATACAGGAAACAACAGCTTAGGTCAGAGATCAAAGGTAATTCTCAGACTCTAGTCAGGAGTCCCTGTGGAAAACAGACACCTCTAAACTTTCCTTCCCTGAGGGTATTTGAATGAGTAGGATTTGAATATTCTGAACACTTTTACAGCAGAGAAACAAATGGAGCAGCAAACAAAGCATCCAAAACATTAAACGCCTCTTGAATTCAAACACCAAAGCCACCCTCAAGTACACTTGCTCACAATGCAACATAAAAAACTCTTTCCTAAGAGATAGAGATGGAGAATAGGGCTGGTTCTCAGCCCACGCAGTATGATCTACAGGAGTTAGAGCTGGGAGGCCTGGTCTCTGCAGAGATAGACTGGGTAGAGACTGTGAGCGCTCTGCTCTACTCTGCCTGGCTGTCTTAATAAGACCCATAGTGAGGTTGATAAGCCTTGTCACCTGATGCTGAACAGATGCACAGAACAAAGGGAAGGAGGAGGCCTTCATCGGCCAAAGGTGCATCTGCGGGGGAGGAGAACCCTGAGCTGCTGCTACAGCGCTCTCTGAGCTGATGCTAGGCGATTGGCGCTCCCTCTCAACTATGGCGTGCAGAGCCTAATGGATGGGGAAAAGGTAGAGGTTGAGTGTGCCTCCGTCCGACATCTTGTGTCAAAACCACCTCGGGGATGCATCACCGTCAGATGTGAGTGACATGATTGGGGAAGCCTGGTGTCTCATAATGCCCATCCTAAATGGCACATGGAGAAATTCATTTAACTAATGTGAGTCAGCCGTATTCAGGATTCAATCCGGTAATATAGAATAGAGGTGGCCAACTGTGAACAGAGGTGGTCAAGTGTAATCTAAGCACAGGGGTTTGACATCATTGTGAGGGTTTCAGATGGACCTTTGATCTCGTGCCTCTTTTTACTTCTCATCCTTTCTCACTCCACCTCCTGCTCTCTACACTTGGAAACATTATGACAAATACATAACACCTTTCACATATATATTCCTCTCATTCGCTATCCGACTGTCACTGTTACCCTTCTTATCCATGCTCTGTCTGTTTCTCTGTATTTCTCTGTCTCTATCTATGTATCTCTCGCTCTCTCTCTTTTTTAATCATTTTTTATCTTCCAAACAGAGACATGGTGCAGAGTGTGGCAGGGCTGTAAGGCACTGGGCTGACTCACCTGTCTGCCTGTAGGGGAGTTGCATGCTGACCACACCGCTCACGTCGCGTGTACGAGCATTGCAAAATAAATGTACACATACATGTTATTTAATCATTGTACCCACATTGCTCATGCGCGCCAACGAGTGTCTGCGTTGCCAAGTGCTAAAATAGAACGCTGAACGAGGTGCAAGTCCTGCCTCTCCTATCTCCTCATTGGTTTATAGAAGCATATACCCACGTGCCATCTCCTCATTGGTTATACCCACATGGGTGATTGAAAGATGAACTGATGTTTTGTCGGTTGGTTGTGGTAATACACCTTATTATGAAAGTCAGATGCCAATTGCCATATAAAGTCCAAAGAAGAAAAAGCCTGGAAGGAGAAGAGACGACTAGAAACGATTCAGTTAATCATTTTATGTGTGGATGAATTGTCAGAGTAGAGGATCTTGTGCATTTCAGGTAAAATAACAACTCAACGTTTATATCCCAGGACAAATTAGCAAGAAACAGCAAGCTAGCTGAATAGGACAAATTAGCTAGCAACTGCAAGCCATCTAGGTAAGTTTCCATAAATGTTTAATGCTTTTCAACCTGTCCCAAAATTAATATAATTGGTTCAGAGTTTGTTTTGATATTTCAACCTGCGTGTCGTGATCGAGTTTGGTGTGGGGGACAAAATCAATTTGCACACGATGGCGCACACACGCGCACGTCTGGTTTGGCAATGGTGTTAGATCACATCTGTAAGCTTCCTGCAGAGGCCCAATTCCCATGGAAGGCCCGACTCATTCCCTATTCAGTCCTATTCATCCAGCCCTTCATAATGTGTGACCTTGGGCCGATCAGAACAGGTCCATGCCCTCAAAAACAGACATGAAACAATCACTACAGAGAAAAAGTTTAAAGTGAGTGAGTTTGAAACTATTTCAATTTACTGGCTACGAGCACATCCACTGAACACAATAAAGATGTTTTAGACAGGTCTAATTCCAACATTTGGGGGAAACTGTAGCTTTTTGTTAATCTGTGGAGATGTGTATCTCGTTCATGCAATTTAAGCTCGCCATGAAAAAGTACATTCATCAAGGAATATCTGTCATCCAGGGCCAGTAAACTGAAACACAAAACAGAATGCAGGATAAAATTGGAAATGCCGAAGCGTCACTCTGTACATGGATTAAAATGATAATGTTCAACATGCCATGGCACACATGTCCTGTTTCACACACCAGTAAAAGGGTTTTCTTTTGTGGTAAGGGTTCCGTTTCTAGCCTTCCAGTCAAACCTGTCACAGGCACAGACAATAGCCCTTTATTCATCTATCCCCTACTCAGGGCCCACACAGTAACACAATGAGGGCAGATCTCCAATCTGAAGGGAACAGCAGCTCCCTTTAACAGAGCCTGTGTCTGGGCCTAATCTGGTCAACTCTGGTAAACGCTGCTCAACACTCAAGATGGGGGGACTTAGCTGCCTCAGACAGAGCAGAAAGGCCTTAAACCCAGAGATACCTCTGAGATTAATTAGCTTTAAACTTGAGATATTATAGAATTCTATATTACAACAGGCATTGCCATGTGTCCAACTCCCTTCCTCAGATACAGGGGCAGATTGGGATGAAAATTCAGCCCTGACATTTTATCCACACCAGCCAACATCACTGGGCACCACTCTGACTGTGCTTCACCACTCTGACTGTGCTTCACCACTCTGACTGTGCTTCTCCACTCTGACTGTGCTTCACCACTCTGCCTGTGCTTCACCACTCTGACTGTGCTTCACCACTCTGACTGTGCTTCTCCACTCTGACTGTGCTTCCCCACTCTGACTGTGCTTCACCACTCTGACTGTGCTTCACCACTCTGACTGTGCTTCTCCAGTCTGACTGTGCTTCCCCACTCTGACTGTGCTTCTCCACTCTGACTGTGCTTCACCACTCTGACTGTGCTTCACCACTCTGACTGTGCTTCCCCACTCTGACTGTGCTTCACCACTCTGACTGTGCTTCACCACTCTGACTGTGCTTCTCCACTCTGACTGTGCTTCACCACTCTGACTGTGCTTCACCACTCTGACTGTGCTTCACCACTCTGACTGTGCTTCACCACTCTGACTGTGCTTCTCCACTCTGACTGTGCTTCACCACTCTGCCTGTGCTTCACCACTCTGACTGTGCTTCACCACTCTGACTGTGCTTCTCCTTGTGCTCCTCTGTTGTCGCACTGTCTGTTTGTCTTTCACTCCTAAGTGTTAATTGCTATTACATATAGAGCCAACATATTAAGGAACTGGCAATTCATCCGTGTCTCTCTGTTTTCTTCCTACCTCCAATGCACTCATCTCTGAGCTGGCTCTGCTAAGCCTAGCATCCTTTCTCACTGCACTGGTACCAGAATACCAGAGGACCACACTGCCTGAATGAATAAACACATGTATTAGATAAAGAAGAAAGATGACTGAAGAAATGCCTAATAGATAACCATTGGCTCATCAAAGCAAAACTACTTCTATTGCAATTATACTGTAAGTGCCTGGCTTTCATACATACCCCCCCCCCCATATTATAGAGCCAAAATATTAAACCTGGCAGTACATGTGTCAGTGTGTCTTTCTCTTTCTTCTTCTTACCTCCAGCAGCTGAGCTGTCTGTGCTATGAAGCCTAGCATCACTGGGACCAGACGACCAGACGACCATACACTGACCTTTAACAGAGGATTCTTTAGCAATTATTATGCATTAATTCAGTGTTCCATTGTTATACATGATTTGTATGACATAAAAAGCAGTAGCACTGTATTTAATGTCTTATAGATGGCGGTTGGCTTATGTCTTATAAAAGCCAATCAAACGACTTTCAGGCTATTGCAAGCTACTGCCTGTCATATGCTTTCCCCCAAATACCCCCTTCATTAATTAGGCCTAAGTGTTAATCAGCCTACTATTTCATACGATATACAGCCAAAATATTACCTGGAAG
This sequence comes from Oncorhynchus gorbuscha, assembly GCF_021184085.1. NCBI lineage: Eukaryota > Metazoa > Chordata > Actinopteri > Salmoniformes > Salmonidae > Oncorhynchus > Oncorhynchus gorbuscha. The sequence goes on from NW_025744746.1 coordinate 75,177, forward strand.
CAGTAGGATACATCTGTGTCAGTGAGTTTATCTTTCTCTGGTTTCTCCCTACCTCAACTGAACTGTCTTCTGCAGCAGCAGCTGATCTGTCGGTGCTAAGCATAGAGTCATTTCTCAGCACAGACTCAGCCAATAAGATAACCGGGCCGGCACATCTTGGTAGGGGGGGCCGGCCATTGCCCACTGATCAAGCAAATGCTCAAATATATTATGACCACAACAGGGAAATTGCACAAAAATATAAAAATATAAAAAACTTAACAGAACTATGGGCCACTGACCGTGTCCATGATACATTTTTTGGGGGACCAGCCCACCCAACAAAAAGATGATTCAGCCCATCTGGCATTTGCCAGAATTGCCAGATGACCAATCCGCCCATGCTCAAACAGTTCTGTAACATAGTCCAGACGGGTTGCAGGATGGAGAGCAGAAGAGAGGTCCTTAGCAGGCCCTACTGTGTTCCATAATACATGTTGGCCTCATCCCCACTCTGACAGCACTTAAAGAACGTACAGCGATTTGAGTGACAAAGATCTCATCTATTTTTCAGCTGTGACTCACAGCTCCTGCAGGAGGAGAGCTGGGGCGGTGGGAGGGGAGGGTGGAGGTGGTGGGAGTAGGGGTGGAGCGAGTGACAATTAGAAATGTGTTGTTGGACAACAGCCTTGGACTCACTCACAAATTAGCTCAACCCTGCGCTTGCAGCACAAGCAGAGGAGTCTCTGTGTGTGAGCTGGAGTTTTAATGAGCTCTGTTCACACAGTCTCGCCATGGCCTCCGCTCGGTGGAGGTTGCCTATTTTTACTCTGCCTTACAAATCTATGTGTCAGAGTATATGTGTAGGATAAACCTTCCAATTTACGGAAGATGAGGAATACATACCCAGAAATGATCCAAACCTTTTGAGGGGAAAAAATAGACAATATCCAGCCAGTATGAAATTTATATCAAATCATGTGAGTCCTTTACTGAAAATGACCTGCAGCAAACACACTGCTCAGAAGCTGCATCTCTCTCCCTGTCTCCGTGTCTGAGAGCTTAGATTCTGAGTCCACCGATCACACTGTAGGGTTCTCTGGAGATGAATTTCATTTGATGTGATTTAAAGATGCATTATTAAAAATACTCTCAAGCACTTTCAACATCCGGCTAACATGTACAATATAAGCCTGGCATGTTATAGAATTGTATTGAGCAACTGTCAAATGAATTTGCCTAATGCAGAGTCAAAGTGCACTCTGTCAGTAGTAATTGCCCACTTGCAAGCTGTTTGTCAGTCTCTCTTTGTTGCGTCACACAGAGTGGGATCTCAGCTTTAAATTAATGCTTTGCATGCCATTTGCCCATGTAATATTTTTTGACAGTGCCGCTCAGCATGTTATGCTTCACTCTAAAAAAAAGTCATCCAGCTAGACAAGCCATTAATGCAGCATTAATGCAAACTTTTAAGCCCCATCAAACAGGCCCTCCAATATTGGCCTCTATTTTGGAGGGGTGATTCCTGGTGCTCACTAGGACACACTAAACAGACTAGAGAGGCTAGAGAGGCTCGGCACAGCCAGCAGCATATGGTGAGAGGCGTGTCAGCAGCCTGGCCGTCCAGGATATGTGCTCTCTCCTCTCTCATAGACGCCAGCACTATTGATTTCGATAGGGCTTTTAATTTAAGGCACTTCACTTAAGGCTGGGGCAGGTCTGTGAATTGGCTGGCTGCATATTCAGCCATTAATGCTATCAGGTCCAATTAAAAATGCATGAGGCCTCGGATGTGCAGATAGGGCCCTCTAACAGGTCTGTATTACTCATTAGATAATAAGGATTGATAAAAGTTACAGGGCACAACGCTAAAAATGCATCTATCGATTAGTCAGCACCTCAATAATGAAAGCGTCGGCCCGCGGGACGAAAGCCATGGATCATTTTGACAAAGGGCCCTCAGATCATGGATGAGACAGAGTGGGGACAATTAATCCCTCCGAGCCTCCGACTCGCAAATAAAGTAGTTGCAGCTCATTACTGGCTGACCTTGCTAAACAGTCTTGAGAGCACAGGTGACCTTCCACCACTTGGGGGTAAAAAAATGCTGTTTTCAGCTTTGGCAGCGAGGGGGGTTAGGATGGGGGTGGGGGTGAAGGCCCGTGTAGAGAAAGGAGGGTAACCTTGTCTGACTGACTCCAACAGGACAGGGTAAGGGAAACAGGAGGCAAGCCCATTTTAACCCCGGGAAAGAGAACAGTTATAATCAACTACACAGAAGGTGTGCATGACACCAGGGCACATATTATAGGATTGATATGTAGAACCCACCACTCTCCTTTTAAGTAGCCATACAGGATCTCTTGCGACAAAGCATCATGTTGTCCTATGGTGTAATGGCAATACTTTGAGTAGGGGGATGAGGAAAAGGCCACAGGTGTAGAGTGGCATTAGACACTGTTGTACTACATCAGAACAGAGGGGGAGCCAGAGAGCCCCAGCGGTGAGGTGTATGAGATATGAGCTGTGGATTTTATGGAGACAAACAGAAGTCATTATGCAGTTCCAAGGCTTCTCAGCATATCTTCATTTACCATGTCACCATAGCTCATCATCTGGCTTCCCCACCTGCACACAGCCTGGGCACACAGCCTGGGTCTGCCTGGCCACACACAATCAGAGTGATGACTAAGTACATAGGTCTATCTTGCCTATTAATCTGGGCACCCAGCTGTGCTGTGCAGGTGAGCGGGAGGCTGGCCTATCTCTCCAGGTTTTCCCCAGGTCCACTCGGGACGCAAACAGGGGTGGTATCACTCGCTATGTTTGGATTTCAGTGGGAGCTCTGAGTCGTTTCGGGGGAAGGCGATCACACCAGATACATGGCCAGAGAGTTAGTGTTTTTCAGTTGCTTCTTTTCGGAGCTAACTACCACAGACACATGTGTGCACTACACACACACGTACACTGGTATGTGAAAGTACTGCACAGGGCCACACAGCCTGTTACCTGAGCAGCCTTAGCACAGAGCAGCTCCCCATAGTGGCTGCATAGTCTCAGTCACCATTCTGAAACCAGAGAGAGAGAGAGAGAGGTAGCAAGAGAGAGAGGTAGAGAGAGAAAGAAAGAGAGAGAGAATATTATCTCCTGCAGCACAGTCATAATTAATCCATCACTAGCTGATCTCCTATTCATACTGCTACTATGATGAGATACTATACAATACTGTGATATCGTAAGGTTTTAAAGATTAACTAGAAGCATCAAGGTGTTTTACCTCCTCTGTCACAATACAACTACTGCTTTTGTATAAAAATGCTATTATTGTACTCCAAAATTCATAATCTGTAAAAAAGAGACCTACTGGACATATTGGATGTAAAATCATTTAGAGAGCATTTTAAAGAATGCATAGAACATTTACATTTTATTAAGACCAGTATTCAATATATCACTGAAAACCATATCAGGCAATCCAATTCATAGAAAATGTATGCATATTAATAGAATACAATAGAAAATGTATGCATATTAATAGAATACAATAGAAAATGTATGCATATTAATATAATACAATAGAAAATGTATGTATATTAATAGAATACAATAGAAAATCCTATTACTCTTTGGATCTCTGTGTGAAATCATATATTCTGCGGGTGTGAGAGGCGACGTGGAGGAGACCTGTTAATGAAGGGGACTGATTAGCATTTGTTAAAACTCAGTGAAGTTCTGAAATGCTAAAGGTCAGTTCGCTGTTCTGACATGGGGAGATGAAAACCTTCTACTTTTTGGGGAATGTCATGATTTGAATTAAGATTGTCAGATTGGCTGTAAGCTCGTATCGCAGCGCAGGCGTCTTGTATGACCTTTTCAGGGAATTGTCATTTTCCGCCCCTGTGATGCCACCATGGCTCAGTGGTGGAGAGGCCCCTCTTCTCCTGCCATGTAATTTGTCCTGGGTGTTACCGTTCACACTGCACTACTCCCAGCCAGTCGTCTAGACGCCAATGTATCTACAGACCAGCAGGCTGCAACTGGAGAATAAGGAGAAAGAGCCGGCTCAGGGATCCACTCCATGCTCTGTAGCAGACAGGAGGGCCACTCTCTGCCACGGGCTCCTGTGTGTTGCTGCTTACTACAGCTTCTGTCCAGGACTGAACAATCCCAAGGCCTGCGTGTTAGGAGCACTCACTGATCTCAAGTACAGTGGGGCAAAAAAGTATTTAGTCAGCCACCAATTGTGCAAGTTCTCCCACTTAAAAAGATGAGAAAGGCCAGTAATTTTCATCATAGGTACACTTCAACTATGACAGACAAAATGAGAGAAAAAAAAAACAGAAAATAATTTAAAGATTTTTAATGAATTTATTTGCAAATTATGCTGGAAAATAAGTATTTGGTCACCTGCAAACAAGCAAGATTTCTGGCTCTCACAGACCTGTAACTTCTTCTTTAAGAGGCTCCTCTGTCCTCCACTCGTTACCTGTATTAATGGCACCTGTTTGAACTTGTTATGAGTATAAAAGACACCTGTCCACAACCTCAAACAGTCACACTCCAAACTCCACTATGGCCAAGACCAAAGAGCTGTCAAAGGACACCAGAAACAAAATTGTAGACCTGCACCAGGCTGGGAAGACTGAATCTTCAATAGGTAAGCAGCTTGGTTTGAAGAAATCAACTGTGGGAGCAATTATTGGGAAATGTAAGATATACAAGACCACTGATTATCTCCCTCGATCTGGGGCTCCACGCAAGATCTCACCCCGTGGGGTCAAAATAATCACAAGAACGGTGAGGAAAAATCCCAGAACCACACGGGGGGACCTAGTGGATGACCTGCAGAGAGCTGGGACCAAAGTAACAAAGCCTATCATCATTAACACACTACGCCGCCAGGGACTCAAATCCTGCAGTGCCAGACGTGTCCCCCTGCTTAAGCCAGTACATGTCCAGGCCCGTCTGAAGTTTGCTAGAGAGCATTTGGATGATCCAGAAGAAGATTGGGAGAATGTCATATGGTCAGATGAAACCAAAATATAACTTTTTGGTAAAAACTCAACTCGTTGTGTTTGGAGGACAAAGAATGCTGAGTTGCATCCAAAGAACACCATACCTACTGTGAAGCATGGGTGGAAACATCATGCTTTGGGGCTGTTTTTCCTCAAAGGGACCAGGACGACTGATCCGTGTAAAGGAAAGAATGAATGGGGCCATGTATCGTGAGATTTTGAGTGAAAACCTCCTTCCATCAGCAAGGGCATTGAAGATGAAACGTGGCTGGGTCTTTCAGCATGACAATGATCCCAAACACACCGCCCGGGCAATGAAGGAGTGGCTTCGTAAGAAGCATTTCAAGACCCTGGAGTGGCCTAGCCAGTCTCCAGATCTCAACCCCATCGAAAATCTTTGGCGGGAGTTGAAAGTCTGTGTTGCCCAGCAACAGCCCCAAAACATCACTGCTCTAGAGGAGATCTGCATGGAGGAATGGGCCAAAATACCAGCAACAGTGTGAGAAAACCTTGTGAAGACTTACAGAAAACGTTTGGCCTCTGTCATTGCCAACAAAGGGTATATAACAAAGTATTGAGATAAACTTTGTTATTGACCAAATAATTATTTTCCACCATAATTTGCAAATGTGATTTTCTGGATTTTTTTTTCTCATTTTGTCTGACATAGTTGAAGTGTACCTATGATGAAAATTACAGGCCTCTCTCACCTTTTTAAGTGGGAGAACTTGCACAATTGGTGGCTGACTAAATACTTTTCAGAGCAAAATCCAAGCCATGAGGTCAAAGGAATTGTCCGTAGAGCTCCGAGACAGGATTGTATTGAGGCACAGATCTGGGGAAGGGTACCAAAAAATGTCTGCAGCATTGAAGGTCCCCAAGAACACAGTGGCCTCCATCATTCTTAAAGGAAGTTTGGAACCACCAAGACTCTTCCTAGAGCTGACCGCCCAGCCAAACGGAGCAATCAAGGGAGAAGGACCCCGGTCAGGGAGGTGACCAAGAACCCGATGGTCACTCTGAAAGAGCTCCAGAGTTCCTTTGTGGAGATAGGAGAACCTTCCAGAAGGACAACCATCTCTGCAGCACTCAACCAATCAGGCCTTTATGATAGAGTGGCCAGATGGAAGTCACTCCTCAGTAAAAGGCACATGACAGCCCACCTGGAGTTTGCCAAAAGGCACCAAAATAATCTCAGAATGAGAAACAAGATTCTCTGGTTTGATGAAACCAAGATTGAACACTTTGGCCTGAATGCCAACCGTCACGTCTGGAGGAAACCTGGCACCATCCCTACGGTGAAGCATGGTTGTAGCAGCAATATGCTGTGGGATTTTTTTTCAGCTGCAGTTATTGGGAGATTAGTCAGGATCGAAGGAAAGATGATCGGAGCAAAGTACAGAGAGATCCGCTCAGGACCTCAGACTTAGGCGAAAGTTCACCTTCCAACAGGACAACAACCAAAAGCACACAGCCAAGACTTACTTTGAGGAAAGCCATAGTGTCTATGTATGTGGATGACTCAACACTATACATGTCATACCCGACAAGACATGCCACAAGAGGTCTCTTCACAGTCCCCAAGTCCAGAACAGACTATGGATCGCTTACAATACTACATAGAGCCATGCCTACATGGAACCCTATTCCTCATCAAGTAACTCAAGCAAGCAGTAAAATTTGATTAAAAAAAACAGATTAAAGAACACCTTATGGAACAGCGGGGTCTGTGAAGCAACACAAACATAGGCACAGACACACGCATACACACACACACACCCACACACACACACACACACACACACACACACACACACACACACACACACACACACACACACACACACACACACACACACACACACACACACACACACACACACACACACACACACACACACACACACACACACACACACACACATACGATAACATACGCACTATACACACACGTACACATAGATTTTGTACTGTATATATGTGGTAGTGGTGGAGTAGGGGCCTGAGGGCACACAGTGTGTTGTGAAATCTGTAAATGTGTTTTAAAAATGGTATAAACTGCCTTAATTTGGCTTGACCCCAGGAAGAGTAGCTAATGGGGATCCATAATTCATTCAAATACAAAAAGACAACGCAGGAGTGGCTTTGGGACAAGTCTCTGAATGTGTTTGAGTCTCCCAGCCAGAGTCCGGACTTGAACTTGATCAAACATCTCTGGTGAGACCTGAAAATAGCTGTGCAGCAACGCTCCCCGTCCAACCTGACAGAGCTTGAGAAGCTCTACAGAGAGGAATGGGAGAAACTCCCCAAATACAGGTGTACCAAGCTTGTAGCATCATACCCAAGAAGACCCAAGGCTGTAATCGCTGCTAAAGGTGCTTCAACAAAGTACTGAGTAAAGCGTCTGAATACTTATGAAAATGTAATATTTATACATTTCTACAAACCTGTTTTTGCTTCGTCATTATGGGGTGTTGTGTGTAGATTGATGAGGATTTAAAAAATATATTTATTTCAGAATAAGGCTGTAATGTAACAAAATGTGGAAAAAGTCAAGGGGTCTGAATCATTTCCGATTGCACTATATGATCGACGCTAACGATAGAAGCAGTGCTGCGCACTTCTATTCCAGCAGAGCAATGGAGCAAAGAAGCCTGCAGAGCAGTGGAATCTAAATTCAAAGTTGTAGAACACTTTAAATTGAACACTGCAGAGCTCTAGTATACAGGTAGCTTGCAAGAAAACATTGACTGCACACAGACCAAGAATAATGTGCACTTATGAGATCAGTAAAACAGCTTGTAATTAGTTTTATAGTGGTAAATAAACAGGAATGGAAGGGTCATGGCCTTAAAACTACATCCACTAATAATTACAGCAGAGATTCCATACTAACCAATGAGGTGTGTGCAGTGGTGAGATGAATACACAGCACAAACATTGACTTTGCTTCTACTTTTCTCAGCTTCGTGCAGCATGGTGTGATATGCCTCATAGTGAGGACCTATAGTCAAAGGTGAGGACGTAACTCTCAGGCCTGTTCTAAGTCAGTGATGGCCGTGCAGCATGGCATTCCTCCAGTTGACGTGGCACATCAGCAAGAACTGCCCTTTTATAGCTAATTATCTGCCCTGCGCTCGTCATCTGGTTATCAGGCTCGTCATTGGCTGCCGCTCCGCTCAACCTGGCAATTCTTGTGTCACTAGCCCATGTTTCTGTAATTAAAATCTGTCATCCAGAACCACAGCCCTTCTCAACTCTAAATCCTCCCATCAGATGGCACCACTCAGATAAACTGCCCTGAGCTAGGGATGTGTGTGTGTGTGTGCATGTGTGTGTGTGTGTGAGTGTGCATGCCCGTGAAACTCAGAAGAGAGAGGCAGTAAAATACATTTAAGATATCCTTTCAAAATGAGGAAATTGCCTGAAGTTCTTGGCCTTGAAAACTTCCATTAGAAAGTCTATAGACAAACCAGTAGATGAATTGGTAGATTAATCAATTGATGGCTAAATGTAATCAACCCTGAGAGATTAAATTGATTAACAACCCTTGAAAAACATTAAAAGAATGTAACTGTTTCCTTCTTCATGTCTGTATGGCACATTAAATGAACCTGGGTCTACAGGTACCCTAGTGGAGGCACAGGACTGTTTGGAGCCTGCAGAAAGAGCTGTGATGGTGCATCACGTTCACAGTGTTTTATCAGCGACATTAACAGCAGATCCAGATAGCAGCAGTGAGGGGAGTGAAAGGCACTTGATGTTTTTAATGATGTCGAACATTTGCTCAGGGCTGTCGCTGCAGGAGAGCAGCTCCTTCGTTCAGTTCCTACCAGGCTGGCCTTCCGAATGGGGGGATGAAAATCTTTGGAAATTCATTAGAAGCAAATCCCTTCTCGCTGCTGAAGTGTGGCATTTAAGGCATTGTCCTTGGTACGCGTATAACACCCACTTTCAGTGTCAACCTCTCTCCTCTCCACCGGTTGGCTAATGCAACCTAATCCACATATGCAATCACTCCAGACCCTGTTTTCTAGCAGCAGTCACTTCTAATTGCCTGGCATTATTAGGTACTTTACTTGTACATTTGCAGAGGAAGAACATAGCTCTTCTGCATTCAAGCATTAAATTACAAAATGTTCCTTAATTCCCAACAAACGTCACTCGGTGTCTTTCTCTGTACCCTCTCCCCTTTAGTGTATTCAGCTCTATGGGATGATTTAAGTATACATCTTTTTTTTCTCCAAAGCATGTCCAATAATTTCTTCAAAAAGGGAATAAAAGGAATCACTACAGACAGGTTGATGGTAAATATTCTGACAACAAAAGTATCACATTTACAACGAAGTGCATTTAACATGTCAATAGTGCTGTGGGACTCAGTGAATCCATCAATAATTCAAGGTTGTAGGATATATTCCATTCAATATCCATTATTACATTCAGTTTAAATACTGCACGAGTCCTCACTCTAAACAGCAGGAGTCTGAGTTGCATTAACTTCTATACAGCAGATAAACGATTACAACAGACTGAACAACAATGGAAGTTTACACTGTCAGGCCAGGTCTGTCGCACAACTCTGAGTTCCCTTTCAGGGGCATATCACACTTGTTTACCAGATTATTAAGGAGAGATGAATTTAGGATGGTTGTATCTTCCGTTTGAAATTCAAACACAGAAACGTCAACATCAGAGAAGTAACCCTGGAACAGAGAGTCTCCCTTCCCTGATGGAGCTCAGCTTCCAACAACAATGTCTGGATTTTTTAAAGAAAAACCAAACTAAAAACATAACAAAACAACAACAGGAACAGAAACAAAGGACATTGTCAGAAATCAACTTGCATTTATTTCCCCCTTTGTTGGATGGAATGTAATAACATTGCCTTATTGTGTTTCATGTGTGACGCGTTTCATTTGGAGTGCCAGCGCTGTCAGTGGGCTGTGGACAGGAGGATTTCATCAGCCCTATTTTTACCCAGCTACCCCCTCTCCGTCTCCGTCTCCATCTCCTCTCCCACCCTAACTAGGGCAGCAGGCCTGCCACTTTGAGTACACGCAGCACAGCCCAGATAAATGAAATGCAGATGATTGGTAAAATGATATGATACACAAAAGCAAGTGTCATGATCCTGTCGCGTTCCCCCTTCAGTGTCTTGTGGCACGCTGCCTAGGGCCGGGCTGCCTGCGTCCAGACTCCAGACCCATGTATACATGCCTGGCTGTACGCTCGTTAATACCACATGTTCCTGTGATGGTGGCCGTCCGGCTGACAGACAGAGGGACGGGCGTGATGGCCCCGGCTGTGTGGGCCCTTTAATAGAGCCAGATCACACTCACAGACATGAAGGCAGACCAGCAGTCAACAACTCTACAGGCAGTACAGACAGACAGGGTAGGCCCAACATGAGACAGAGAGACACAGTGGGTGAATGAGAGAGAGAGAGGAGTGAGGGTTAAAGAGTGACTATCACAATGTAAAGAGAGAGAGAGAGAGACTATCTTTCTTTCCCTCAGGCCAGTATCTGAGTTGCAGATTAGGTCACTTAGATATTTACATTTGAGGGATTTAAAACTGAGATCCTTCACTAATAGCTGAGCAGTAGTAGCAGCAGCAGCAAGGGCCTGGGGGGCAGATTTCTGCCTTGATGCTAATGCAGAGCCATCACATGAGCCTTAACCCCTCTATAAATAAGTATAATTTGCTAATTAAGTAAACGACTCGCAGTACTGAAGCAAAGCCTCCATTAGATCAAAGATGCTCTCTTCCTCCGACATCATTTAGACTTTTGGAGTTTAAATGATGACACCTACACTATTCATTTGAATACAAGCTGACTCGAGGTTTCCACATTTGATTGAGGCCATGGATAGAATCAAAAAGATCTGATGAAATGATTATCTACATTGGCTCTCCATCTGTGGCTATAGCTTTTCTAAATACATTCTTCCTGGCCTTTATCTCTGAAGCCTTATTCAGAGACACCATTCATTTTCCTGAGTAAGACCAAGACAACGTCGGGACTCCCTTGAAGCCAGGCACAGATACAAGTAGGGGCTATGTCGTTACCACGAGGACACTTCACTCCAGATCAAAACAGTGATAATTCCACTACCTTTGATTTCAATTCATATCCGGGCTACTTCATGCAGTGTATCAGAAAGACAAATATCCCTTGTGGCCTATTATTTCCCTGAACTAGAAATGAAGGGAAGTTAATTGAGCTACAGAGCTCGACTTTTCTTTGGGGGAATCAAATCATATTTGATACATTCTCAATTATCTTGAACCTGGGCTATAAAGATGGCCTATATAACCTTGGCCCTGCACAGAATTAAGAGGAGTAAAGATCAGCAATTAGGCCTCCATCCATCCACTCTTTGTTGGCACTCCAGCATCAGGCAGCCATCAGGAGAGAGACAGAGAGAAGCGGGTCTGGAAACATGCAAAAGCTCTTTACGTAAAAACAGGAGGAAACACTCTGGATGAAAGTGTCTAAATACATAAATGAATAAATAAATAAGACGAGGTTCTCATTTTGTGGCTTGGATGCTGTCTTGTCGTATGGCACTTAAAAGCAAGGGGGCTGGTGTAGGGGGAGGTTGAGATGTTTACTCTAACGGATGCCATAATGAATGCATACAGAGCAGTGCTCTGGCTCCGATAGGGGGCCCTGTGCCAGCATAGCTTTAAAGGAGCTAGCTCTGTCTGCTGCTGCTGCCTGAGGCCCTGGGCGCTTGGCATGGACACTTCTCCCCAATCTCCCGGCACACACAGAACCAGCGGTGAGGACCAGGAGATAACCGGCCGTGAAATCTCTCATCACAAGCCTCTGATTGCCTGTCCACAATTTAATGTTTTTAAACACAACCTCAAACGCAGTAAATAAAACATGATTCCTAAGACCCCCTCTCTTTCCTCGAAAGGCCCTGTTTATTGAAGAGGTCTGTCAAAAAGTTGCTGCAATGTTCTCTTGTCTCCCTCTGCAAGCCCTAAGCCTCTTTGAGAGAAGGGGAGGAGTACACATGTATAATCTGGTGCTGGATCATCATCAACTATCTGATTGTCTGGCTATTTCCTGGAATAAATTAAAAGGCCTTATCCTCATCAAAACAGTATGTATGTGTGTGTGTGTGTGTGTGTGTGTGTGTGTGTGTGTGTGTGTGTGTGTGTGTGTGTGTGTGTGTGTGTGTGTGTGTGTGTGTGTGTGTGTGTGTGTGTGTGTGTGTGTGTGTGTGTGTGTGTGTGTGTGTGTGTGCGTGCGTGCGCGTGACTGTGTGTGTGTGTGTGTGTGTGTGTGTGCGTGCGTGTGCGTGTGTGTGTGTGTGTGTGTGCATGTGACTGTGTGTGTGCACGTGTGTACGTGTGTGTTCAATTTGAATCATGCAGAGCCCGTCAGTGGCTTCTCAAATTGCAGGGCTGATGAAATTGACGTGCAGTTATTTAAAAGAAGTTGTAATCCATATGAAAAGGCTGTGATACAATCCATTTAATGTCTTATTCCTCTCAGTAATAACACTGAGTAACAAAACATGTATCAAAGCTAGTGATTTAGTAATTATCTTAATTTAACATTACTGCAATTCAGTTCGGATTATCTTATCTGCACAGAGCGGCAGGTCACTCACCTCAATACACCACAATGTGTTTTATCTTAATCATCAGCCACCAACCAACTCAGCCGTGACCCGCAGTGACAAGGCAAGATTATTTTCAGATGCATAAAATCAGCAACATAAACACCCAATCACACTGAAGTCACCAATTATTACATTATGTTTAATTGGTTCCCCAAGATAAAACTTTACAGTGAGGTGAGCCAGTAAAATGTGTCTCTACTCGCTACACTGGGCACAGGGCCTCTCTCTGTGACACAGGTAATGGCAACAGGAAAGCCTTCAAAACCATTTGAGAAACTAAAATAAACACTGTAAAAAAAAGCCAAATGGCATAAGTATTTTGGTGAGATCCCACTGTAATAAAACCGACACCATGATCCTCTCACCCTCAACACACCCTGGGAGAAAGAAACTAAGCCTGGTACACTTCCAAGCTTGATACAGTCTGTACATTTTCCCCAGCTTAGTAGAAGTTGAGTTCATTTATGAGAGATGCTAAGTGTGCCCCCTAATGAATAAGCAGGCTTTAGGCTGCACCCCCTCATAATAATACCCCCACAGCTCCATGACTCAGCCAGCTCTGACAGCACGTTGTATCTCCTTGTACCTGGACTATCTGACATCTGACACCAGATAAATCACAGGGCTTCTAGAACCAACACAGAGAGAGAGTGAGACAGGGGGGGATGAGAGAGAGATATATATAGAGAGAGGAAGGGCCTAGGGTGGAAGTCAGAAGGAGGAATGGACATTTGAGAAGTTTCCTCATTATAACCACATGGCCTTTGTTACAGTGCTTGATATATACCATGATCAGAACATTTCTGATACCCTAACTACTATATACTGACTATACAAAACATTAAGAACACCTGCTCTTTCCATGACATAGACTGACCAGGTGAATCCTGACTGAAGGTGTTCCTAATGTTTAGTATACTCAGTGTATGAACTGGTTACATGTAATACTAAAGTTAACAATATACAGTATGCCAAGCCTTAATCATACTCCCAAGTAGTGCAGTGGTCTAAGGCACTGCCTATCAGTGCTAGAGGTGTTACTACAGGCAACCTGGTTCAAATCCAGACTGTATCACAACTGGCCGTGATTGGGAGTCCCATAGGGCGGTGCACAATTAGGGCGGTGCACAATTGGGCCAGCGTTGTCTAAGTTTGGCCGGTGTAGGCTGTCATTGTAAATAATATATTTTTCTTAACTGACTTGCCTAGTTAAATAAAGGTTAAAAAATTTAAAAAAATACCTACAATAACTTTATTAATGGTAAATAGATTCCTCATGTATATACGGCAAGTGAGTAAATAGAAGAGAATAGAGTCCTTATCATGTATATCTGATACAGGATCAACTATTTTCAAGGCCACCAGAACCTGCCTGTCTGCTCTACGACGTGGCTAAAATGCATGAGCGCCTATCCTCACACTCACTTTTGAAGAATAATTGATTCCTCCACATGTCGATTCACTTCAGAGGAGCACAGAAATGACTTGTTTTGACATGGGTTTAGAAGTCACTCAGTCATGGCCTTGGTCTGTCTCACATCCCTCAGTCATGGCCTTGGTCTGTCTCACATCCCTCAGTCATGGCCTTGGTCTGTCTCACATCCCTCAGTCATGGCCTTGGTCTGTCTCACATCCCTCAGTCATGGCCTTGGTCTGTCTCACATCCCTCAGTCATGGCCTTGGTCTGTCTCACATACATACACACGTACAAATGTAAATCCCCACACAAATTCTGCAGAATATATGCTCTTCTCTGATGCCTTCAGAGGTTGTTTTCTGTCTCTGTGAGTCTAATTTGTAGATATCTGCGTGTTTTGGGGCTCCTGGGGCCAAGCATCCCATGTCTTTTGAGGGAGGGGGAGGTTGTTGCGTCAACTGGCCCTTTCAGGACGGGAGGAGGCGCAGATAAGATCGGCGGTGGGAAGTGGTGAGCCGGACCGTTTGTTCTCCTTGACCGTCTCTCATGTTGCGCCGCTGATTGGGAGGAAAGCTAAAATTGCTTTCACCGGGGCCGTGGCTCACTCCAGCAGTAGGCAATGATAACTAACAATGCCCCCAGGACCTAGTTAAAGCTGCATCACATGCACTGGAAAAGCCCTTTAATGTGGCAGCATTAGGAGGCTGTCAGCTGGTTGGTGGGGAAAACAGACTTGAACACATCGAGGATTATGAAAACATTTGTTACACTCACTTTAAAACACATTTCTAATCGAGAAGGAATGTTTCATTTCGCTTCCCACAGCCCCAGCATTAAGCAATACAGGTTTTAAAGATGATTAAAGAAAAGTGTGTGTGTGCATTCGCTGTCTCTGACTTTCTCTGTCTCTCCTGGTTAAGGAGGTTTAGTTAAGGTCCTATATAACATCATATATAAAGATGCAGGGTGAGGGTATGATGAAAGAGTTGCTCTTGTATACTCTGGGTATAATTCACACACTGTTCACACTGCACCAACATTTTACCAACATGTATAATAAAACCGAGCCACACTATCAGCTGGTATGAGAAACACATTGTGGCTCTAACAGTGACAAGACTATTTTGTCCAGAGAAGCATACTGCAAAGTGAGAAAAACCCACAGCTCAAGCAAGAGGCCAGATAAAACCAGTGTTTTCATATTTTACCTTGATGTTGACTCAATAGAAAAGAGAAGCCTGTTATTCCCTGAGCAGCCTTCATCCGTGGTTCCTTTACAGCCTTAAATATTATACTATAGTAGAATAGAAACTCTGCTCACAGTAAGGTCCTGTACTCTGAAAACGGGGGATATTTGGAGAAATCGTACTACACCACAACAGATCCTGTTCTTTGCGTTAGGGTGGTTGGAGTCATATATTAACAGCTGTCTTTCTCCCTCTCTTTCTGTCTTTTCTCAGCTTTCTCCCCAAAACATAATGTTTACAAGCTCGTCTGATAATGAAATAACATTGTTGCTTTTGTGAAAATATGGGAAATGGGATGGCAATACGCCAATTCCGGGTGCTGGAAGATGTTATTTTTCCCCAGACCTGCCTGTACCAAGCAATTACAGGGGAACATGCAAATTGGAAATGTAGAGTTCATTATAAATCTCATCATTCACTTTGATAGCGAGGGATAATTAAAAGAAAAAGCAGCTGTGAATCCACTCAGTGCATACTGCCAGCCTGTTTACAGCAGGGAAATAATGATAAAGCATGTTTGTTTTGCTTGTGTGTTTTCTCCTCATCAGTGTGCATGTAGAAGGAGAGGGTGTGGAGTGAAAACATGGCGTCTCCTACGGATACACACATTCCCCATTGACTGAAGCATAACTCAAATCACTCAACAAATGAAACACCCTTTTCTGGCCTAATGGCCTCTCCCCTCCATTTGGTGATGCTCTCAGAAGGTACGAGAGGAGTTCTTATCCATTTAATACATGCTCAGAGAGTATCCTGTCAAATATAGATTTGAATCAATAGCACTCTGGAGTGGCTCGTTAAACTTAAATCAGCTTGGAAGTGGTGCATGCCTGCCTCACAGCTGCTGTCATTAGCCATCGTCCTGGAGATTACTGGAGAAACGTCCTTGTGTGAGCAGATCCTCCACTCTACCAGAGGAGAGAAGCAGAGCGGCCAGTGATAGCCAGCCCAGCAACACCCCCCCCTAGCCAGATGGACCAGTCTTCAGATAGGGGAGACGAGCAGAGGAGTGCCTGGGTGTATAGCTTGGTTCAATATGCTGACAAAAGCTTGACTGACAACTGTCCATCTGAAAAACAAATCATTTACTAGATCAACTAGACTGATTTTTTTTAAACATATGCCTTGCCTGATAACTTTAAACCTCTCCTATTGTCAGTGTAACTGTATAATAATCCATGATACCCATACGGTAATCATACCTAAAGTACCTGGTTCTACTCACAAGCATGTATATAGGAGTGGGGCTGTAAGAAGCTGGCTCAGGGGGCTGTGGGTGGCGAGCACCGGCAGGAGGGAAGGGGTTAACCCCGACAGGAACAATAATGAGAGCGCAGTGAGACGTGTGAGGTAATTAGTCAGTGGGCTCTCCAATATTTACCCAGTTAATTATTTGTGAGTTTTACTCATGTCTTCCCTTCAGACGGCTGCCTCTGTTGTTTTTTCCACACCATTTGTCACCGTCCAGCTCTCCCGGGCTACACTTTTCTCATCGCTCTAGGTTTTTCTCCCTCTCTGGTCTCTGGTCTATGGCAGGGGAGTGGCATTTGGGTGAACTCTTGTCAGTGAAGGTGTTAGACTGCTGTCCCTGGACGTGCGAGGTCAACCATGATTATTTATTCATCCTTCTGTTGGTCCTTCATGGGGGAGAGATGTGAAAACCCTGGTATGTGGCTCGTCAGAGAGGCAGAGGTGGAGGGCACAGAGAGGGGAGATGACAGTTCAACATCCTGAAGAGAGCATGACTTAAAGAGCTAGTGCCTGGAGGAGGCTGAAAGCTGGGCAGAGGATGGGTGAAGGGTGAGTGGAGGCTGGAATAGGATGGGTGAAGGCTGGAGAAAAGGAGGATACCTAGTCAGTCGTCCAACTGAATGTATTCAATTGAAACGTGTCTTCCGCATTTAACCCATCCCCCCTGAATCAGAGAGGTGCAGGGGCTGAACGACAGATTTTTATCTTGTCAGCTCAGGGATTTGATCCAGGAACCTTTCGGTTACTGGCCCAACGCTCTAACCACTAGGCTACCTGCCCTCTCTTATGGGTGGAGACTGGTTGAAGGGTGGGTGGAGGCTGGGTGGAGAGTGGATATAGGCTGGAGGAGGCTGGGTGGAAACTGGAGGAAGGGTGGCTGGAGGGTGTGTGAAGGCTGGGTGGAGGGTGGGTGGAGGCTGGGTGGAGGGTGTGTGAAGGTTGGGTGGAGGGTGGGTGGAGGCTGGGTGGAGGGTAGGTTGAGGGTGGGTGGAGACTGGGTGGAGGATGGGTTGAGGGTGGGTGGAGGCTGGGTGGAGGGTGGGTGGAGGCTGGGTGGAGGGTGGGTGGAGGCTGGGTGGAGGCTGGGTGGAGGGTGGGTGGAGGGTGGGTGGAGGCTGGGTGGAGGGTGGGTGGAGGCTGGGTGGAGGATGGGTTGAGGGTGGGTGGAGGCTGGGTGGAGGGTGGGTGGAGGCTGGGTGGGGGATGGGTTGAGGGTGGGTGGAGGCTGGGTTGAGGGTGGGTGGAGGCTGGGTGGAGGGTAGGTGGAGGAGGCTGGGTGGAGACTGGGTGGAAGGTGTGTGAAGGCTGGGTGGAGCATGGGTGGAGGATGCTGGGTAGTGGCTGGGTGGAGGCTGGGTGGAGGATGAGTGAAGAGTGGGTGGAGGATGAGTGAAGGGTGGGTGGAGGATGAGTGAAGGGTGGGTGGAGGCTGGGTGGAGGGTGGGTGGAGGCTGGGTGGATGATGGTTTGAGGGTAGGTGGAGGCTGGGTGGAGGGTGGGTGGAGGCTGGGTGGAGGATGGGTTGAGGGTGGGTGGAGGCTGGGTTGAGGGTGGGTGGAGGCTGGGTGGAGGGTAGGTGGAGGAGGCTGGGTGGAGACTGGGTGGAAGGTGTGTGAAGGCTGGGTGGAGCATGGGTGGAGGATGCTGGGTAGTGGCTGGGTGGAGGCTGGGTGGAGGCTGGGTGGAGGATGAGTGAAGAGTGGGTGGAGGATGAGTGAAGGGTGGGTGGAGGATGAGTTAAGGGTGGGTGGAGGCTGGGTGAAGGGTGAGTGGAGGCTGAGTGAAGGGTGGGTGGAGGCTGGGTGGAGGGTGAGTGGAGGCTGAGTGAAGGGTGGGTGGAGACTGGGTGGAGGGTAGGTGGAGGAGGCTGGGTGGAGACTGGGTGGAAGGTGTGTGAAGGCTGGGTGGAGCATGGGTGGATGATGCCGAGTAGTGGCTGGGTGGAGGCTGGGTGGAGGATGATTGAAGAGTGGGTGGAGGCTGGGTGAAGGGTGAGTGGAGACTGAGTGAAGGGTAGGTGGAGGCTGGGTGGAGGGTGAGTGGAGGCTGAGTGAAGGGTGGGTGGAGGCTGGGTGGAGGGTGAGTGGAGGCTGAGTGAAGGGTGGGTGGAGGCTGGGTGAAGGGTGAGTGGAGGCTGAGTGAAGAGTGGGTGGAGGCTGGGTGGAGGGTGAGTGGAGGCTGGGTGGAGGGTGAGTGGAGGCTGAGTGAAGGGTGGGTGGAGGCTGGGTGGAGGGTGAGTGGAGGGTGAGTGGAGGCTGGGTGGAGGGTGAGTGGAGGCTGGGTGGAGGGTGAGTGGAGGCTGGGTGGAGGGTGGGTGAAGGGTTCATTTCTGGAACAGTGGCAGAGGGTCACAGCTCTCTGGCCCTATTTCCTGCCTGTGTCATGGACCCCCCTGATGTGGAGGAGACTTCGTTATATGTAGAAGATGATCTGATTAGCTTCTAAAGTCTGACAGTCATAGAGAGGTGATAATGAGCTAGAGAACCACGAAACAAACTCTATATTACACAATTGCTATCCAATCTAATGGACACAATGTTGCTGCTGCAGCCGCTGTGGGGGAAAATGAACAAAATATATACTTTCCACTGGCAATGTTTAATTAATTTTTCATACATGAGGAGGAAATAGGTACTGTCCAATGTGTGGGGTAGGCAGGGGCAGAGGGAATAGGTTCTGTCCAATGTGTGGGGTAGGCAGGGGCAGAGGGAATAGGTTCTGTCCAATGTGTGGGTTAGGCAGGGGCAGAGGGAATAGGTTCTGTCCAATGTGTGGGGTAGGCAGGGGCAGAGGGAATAGGTTCTGTCCAAGGTGTGGGGTAGGCAGGGGCAGAGGGAATAGGTTCTGTCCAATGTGTGGGTTAGGCAGGGGCAGAGGGAATAGGTTCTGTCCAATGTGTGGGGTAGGCAGGGGCAGAGGGAATAGGTTCTGTCCAAGGTGTGGGGTAGGCAGGGGCAGAGGGAATAGGTTCTGTCCAATGTGTGGGTTAGGCAGGGGCAGAGGGAATAGGTTCTGTCCAATGTGTGGGTTAGGCAGGGGCAGAGGGAATAGGTTCTGTCCAATGTGTGGGTTAGGCAGGGGCAGAGGGAATAGGTTCTGTCCAATGTGTGGGTTAGGCAGGGGCAGAGGGAATAGGTTCTGTCCAATGTGTGGGGTAGGCAGGGGCAGAGGGAATAGGTTCTGTCCAATGTGTGGGGTAGGCAGGGGCAGAGGGAATAGGTTCTGTCCAATGTGTGGGGTAGGCAGGGGCAGAGGGAATAGGTTCTGTCCAATGTGTGGGGTAGGTAGGGGCAGAGGGAATAGGTTCTGTTCAATGTGTGGGGTAGGCAGGGGCAGAGGGAATAGGTTCTGTCCAATGTGTGGGGTAGGCAGTGGCAGAGGGAATAGGTTCTGTCCAATGTGTGGGGTAGGCAGTGGCAGAGGGAATAGGTTCTGTCCAATGTGTGGGGTAGGCAGGGGCAGAGGGAATAGGTTCTGTCCAATGTGTGGGGTAGGCAGGGGCAGAGGGAATAGTGGTTGGGGGGGTTGAAAGGGAGACAAAATTATTTCATTATGACACGACAGCAATAATATTACAGTACTGCGTGTGCAATGCT
Organism: Oncorhynchus gorbuscha; assembly: GCF_021184085.1. NCBI lineage: Eukaryota > Metazoa > Chordata > Actinopteri > Salmoniformes > Salmonidae > Oncorhynchus > Oncorhynchus gorbuscha. Next base: position 95,325 of record NW_025744746.1, read on the forward strand.
CTTATCTGTGGAACAAATGAGCTCTTCCCCCAGAGAGAGAGAGGAGGCTGCAGTGTGAGGCCCGAGGTAGCTAGGCCTGCATTACTCTTCCCTGCAAAGCTACTGTAGCTACCTTTTTAATATTCTCATTCACAGCACATGCAATTATTTTGAAAATATATTTAAAAATTGTGCCTCTTGGGTCAGGTAAATTACTTCCTTGTTTTTATTGAGAAGACAAGGTGTTTATTAGCGGCCTCGTTGCCTTATTGCAGGAGGTTTCTGAGTTTGAGTAATTGTCCAATTAGATGTAATTTCAGGATCGGTGCTAACCCAGGCGATTGTACTGTAGGAGTACGACCACCACCGGGACTCACATTAATGAATTCCACTGAGACCTGTCTACCTTTAAGAAAAGAGAGAGCTTGTCTGCTTCTGTTTCGTGTTCCCAAATCTTTTTAACGAGGCATTATAACTGGGATTTACAAGTGAGACCAGCCTTTCCTTCTCTCCCTCCCCCTCTTCTTCCCTATTCCATTTCTCTCCATCCCTCCAGTGTAGAACAAAAATAATTTATCATTCATGTAATTTCAGTTCTCTGAGAAATGGCCTCTTATTCAAACAGAAAGGTTACCTTAATTGTTATGTAGCTCAGCTGTTTACACTCTGGTATAAAATGCACGTGTTCTGCTTCACAGAAAGGTCACCTATTACAACCCCAGTAACTTTTTTCTCTTGTTGGCCACTTCACACTGTGAGATGGAACAAGGTGTCAGAAGAGGCCCTAGAGGATAGCAGCTGTAGTGTCCTATCTGATGCGCTGACCTTCCTCTCTTCCTCCTTCTCTCTCCCTACGTCTCTCTCCATCTCTCCCTGTCTCTCCGCGTTTTCCTGTCTGTCCCTCTCTGCCGTTGTGTTTGCTGGTAACGTGGACATGCTCTCCCTACTCGCCTCAGCACTGTGTACAGATACCAGGTTTCTACTAGCCTCAGAATTGTGCACACAACCCAGGTTTCTAATAGCCTCAGCACTGTGTACAGAGACCAGGTTTCTACTAGCATCAGCACTGTGTAGATATGCCAGGTTTCTACTAGCCTCAGCACTGTGTAGATATGCCAGGTTTCTACTAGCCTCAGCACTGTGTAGATATGCCAGGTTTCTACTAGCCTCAGCACTGTGTAGATATGCCAGGTTTCTACTAGCCTCAGCACTGTGTACACAGACCAGGTTTATACTAGCCTCAGCACTGTGTACACAGACCAGGTTTATACTAGCCTCAGCACTGTGTAGATATGCCAGGTTTCTACTAGCCTCAGCACTGTGTACACAGACCAGGTTTATACTAGCCTCAGCACTGTGTAGATATGCCAGGTTTCTACTAGCCTCAGCACTGTGTACACAGACCAGGTTTATACTAGCCTCAGCACTGTGTAGATATGCCAGGTTTCTACTAGCCTCAGCACTGTGTAGATATGCCAGGTTTCTACTAGCCTCAGCACTGTGTAGATATGCCAGGTTTCTACTAGCCTCAGCACTGTGTACACAGACCAGGTTTATACTAGCCTCAGCACTGTGTACACAGACCAGATTTCTCCTCAGCACTGTGTACATAGACAAGGTTTCTACTAGCATCAGCACTGTGTACATAGACAAGGTTTCTACTAGCATCAGCACTGTGTATACAGACCTGGTTTCTACTAGCCTCAACACTGTGTACACAGACCAGGTTTATACTAGCCTCAGCACTGTGTATACAGACCAGGTTTCTACTAGCATCAGCACTGTGTACACAGACCAGGTTTACTACTCGCCTCAGCACTGTGTACACAGACCTGGTTTCTACTCACCTCAGCACTGTTTACACAGACCAGGTTTCTACCAGCCTCAGCACTGGGTACACAGTCAAGGTTTCTACTAGCATCAGCACTACGTACACACACCAGGTTTCTAATAGCCTCAGCACTGTGTACACAGACCCGGTTTCTAGTAGCCTCTGTACTGTGTACATCGACCAGTTTTCGACTAGAATCATCACTGTGTACACAGACCATGTTTCTACTAGACTCAGCACTATGTACATAGACCAGGTTTCTACTAGCCTCAGCACTGTGTACATAGACCAGGTTTCTACTAGCTTCAGCACTGTGTACACAGTCCAGGTTTCCGACTAGCATCAGCACTGTGTACAGAGTCCAGGTTTACGACTAGCATCAACACTGTGTACACAGACCAGGTTTCTACTAGCATCAGCACTGTATATACAGACCAGGTTTGTACTAGCCTTAGCACTGTGTACACACAGTCCTGGTTTCTACTAGCCTCAGCACTGTGTAGATAGACCAGGTTTATTGACAAGGGACCATGAGCTAGCTTTGATCCTACAGTTACTGGCCAGTCACGTGACCCCGCGTGTCCAGTGATTAATCAACAGACATGTGCTGAAATTACTCTGAGCTACATGGCAGGCGCAACAGAGGGAGAAAGTATAGAGACACATTAGAGATAGAGAACAAGAGAGCGAGAATGAGAGAGAGACAGTGAGAAAGAGAGAGAGAGAGAGAGGGAGCGAGCGAGAGAGAGAGAAGCAGGAAGTATTGTTTGGGGAGGACCTGTAATTACCTTTAGGCCTGCATGTTGTGGATGAAGAATTAATGAGGTAAGGTGCTGTGATGTTTAAACCCCTGGACAACATCCTCCCTCCTGTATTTACAGGTCTTTTCTTTCTGAACAAATAATAGGAGTTGTGTTGTTCTTTTAAAAAATTCAACACACTGCATAATGTACAAAGGCCTGGCACGGAAGCTAAAGGTATAGGAAGGTAAAAGAAGAAGAGTTGGACCCAAACATGTGTGTACACTGCTTTGGTAAAAGTTAGTACAAAGTTAAGCAGTGGATTCTATAGACTAAGGGTTATAACATACAGGTTGAGCTGTTGTCATTAGGTCCTGTGTGAGATTGATTCTGCATAGCACCAACTGACCAACACTCTTGGCAGAGCAAGCTTATGGAACCCTGGACCGGACCCAATCCAGACCCACCCTGAAAATGCACACACTATCATGAAAGGGGGAGAGGGTTTCAACTATCTTACATCTACCATGGGTTCATGTGGGGGTTACATCACCCTCCCTCCTCCTCCTCCTCCTCCTTATCAATTCTCACAATAGTACCTCTCGCCATCCGCCACCACCACCACCACTACCACTACCAACACCAACATCACTACCACCACCACCACCATCACCACCACCAACAACAACAACAACACCACCAACACAGCCATCACCACCACCACCACTACATACACCACAGCCATCACCACCACCAACAACACCACAGCCATCACCACCACTACCACCAACACCACAGCCATTACCAACAACACCACCACCACCACCAACACCACCACCACCACCACCACAGCTATCATCATCACCAACACCACCACCACCACCAACCCACCAACACCACCACCAATACCACAGCCATCATCACCACCAACACCACCACTAACCATCACCGCCACCAACACCACCAACACCACCACCACAGCTATCATCATAACCAACACCACCACAACCACCACAACCACCACAGCCATCACCACCACCAACACTGCCACCACAACCACCACAGCCATCACTGTCACTGCCATCAGCACCACAACCACCACAGCCATCACCACCACCAACACCGCCACCACAACCACCACAGCCATCACCGTCACTGCAAACGCCACCACAACCACCACAGCCATCACCACCACCAACACCGCCACCACAACCACCACAGCCATCACCACCACCAACACCGCCACCACAACCACCACAGCCATCACCGTCACTGCCATCGGCACCACAACCACCACAGCCATCACCACCACCAACACCGCCACCACAACCACCACAGCCATCACCACCACCAACACCGCCACCACAACCACCACAGCCATCACCAACACCGCCACCACAACCACCACAGCCATCACCACCACCAACACCGCCACCACAACCACCACAGCCATCACCACCACCAACACCACCACCACAACCACCACAGCCATCACCACCACCAACACCGCCAGCACAACCACCACAGCCATCACCACCACCAACACCGCCACCACAACCACCACAGCCATCACCATCACCAACACCACCACCACAACCACCACAGCCATCACCACCACCAACACCGCCACCACAACCACCACAGCCATCACCACCACCAACACCGCAACCACAACCACCACAGCCATCACCACCACCAACACTGCCACCACAACCACCACAGCCATCACCACCACCAACACCGCCACCACAACCACCACAGCCATCACCGTCACTGCCATCGCCACCACCACCCACCTCTCATCTTCACACTAAACTGTGTCCTTCTGCCAGGCGTAAGTCTCAATGTTTCCATCAGAAATAAGCCTTGAAATGATCCCTGAATGTGGAGCCACCATGTAACCACAACCATCAGGAGACTCTACTATGACAGGGACTGACATCTGAAAGGGAGAGGAATTCAAAACAAAATCAGGAATCCTGATCCAGATAAAAAATGTGCTGTTGGGAAAGACGCTTTGGCTAAGACTTTGTGTGACATGATGATTGGGAGCCGGCTTCAAATTCCTAATGAATATGGATGGATCTGTTTATGCTCTTGGAAAATAATCAAGCACGTTCTGAGGTAAATATCTTCACAAAGAATATGCACTGGAATGCTCCTGGCAGAGTATATATCAATTGTTTTGTGGGGGAATAGTATATTTATTTCAAATGTGTGGGCTTGGACCTTCAGTTCATACTGTGTTAAAAAGGATTATCCACAGCACCTAGGTCTGATTTCAAATTGAATAGGTGAGAATTTATTTTGAGGTGCTCAATACCTCATACAAATAAGTTCCCCTATAATCCAATCCCACCCCTACCCAGGATAAAAAAGATGAAGTAAAATCTCATTATATTGTCCCTTTATGTTGGCATGTCTCCCACACATAAACAATCTTCTGAATTCAACCCTGGATTGTTTACTCACAGCTCTTGGATGGATGAATATGTAAGTGGAGCACATATGATATTTAATTAATGTATTAAATCAGGTACAGAAATGCATCTCAGAGCATTAATTCATTTGAAAAACCTCCATCCCATGTCTTCTTCACTGCACCTGCAACATTGGATTCGTGGTGATTGAATACTGTGGTATGGAATTAGATTGCGTTGTGTGTCTCCGGCTAATAATTCCAGATGGAATAGCTCCTCACGCAGCTTGACATGACGCCCTCTGATAGAAATATGGAGGCAAGGAGAGAGAGAACATTTGGGTTGCTTAGGTACCATTCAGCAGCTACAGGAGCACAATGAATCTAGTTTAGCTAAACCTTGGGACAGGATAGAGGAAGCACAGAGAGAGAGGTATGGGCCTGTCCTAGGAAGTGTCCTCTGTAGTAGTAGTGAGTGGTGTTGCTGGTCTCAGGGTACTCTGCTCTGTGCTGTGTGCTGAACGGGTGTGAGGAGGTGTCCTGTTTAAGGGGTTGGTTAATGGCAAAGGAGGATAAGACCTCTCAGCACTGAGACGGTTGTTTATTCTTAGTGAGGCACCCTTCAGTTGGCTAAAGAACCCACCTGGGGCGCACCACGCACCCCTCCTCCTGCTCCCGTCCCATATTACCCCAGCCACTGTCACTACTGCCCCGCTGAGGGAAAGTAATTGTCTTTGCTTAAAGCCTACATCAAAATGGTTAAGATGGCGATCAATTTTCACAAGTCCATCAGCCTGGGCCTCATTATCTATAAAAACCATTCACACTGATTGATCCGGCTCCCAGTGGCTGGTATTGATAAATAATTAAAAAGCTCTCCATTTAATTTGGGGATAAGGACTAGGATGGTGGGGGGGGGGGGGGGGGTGGACAGCAGGCAGTTAGTTCTCTGTTTGGTGTAATGAGGCCTGCCTCCCTGCTGTGTGAGGCTGAGTCTGAGCTCCCCTCCCCAGCACCACATCGTCCCAGTGGAGACTCAGACAGCTGGATTTGTCTGCCATATTCAGGGAAATCAATGAAATCCGGCTTGAAAGAAAATCAATAAGATGTGTCCATTTATGCTTCAGAGTGTAGGAAAGGAGACTTAGGAGGGCCAGGCCTGCCAAACCAACACTAGGAAAGGAGCCTTAGGAGGGCCAGGCCTGCCAAACCAACACTAGGAAAGGAGACTTAGGAGGGCCAGGCCTGCCAAACCAACACTAGGAAAGGAGCCTTAGGAGGGCCAGGCCTGCCAAACCAACACTAGGAAAGGAGCCTTAGGAGGGCCAGGCCTGCCAAACCAACACTAGGAAAGGAGACTTAGGAGGGCCAGGCCTGCCAAACCAACACTAGGAAAGGAGACTTAGGAGGGCCAGGCCTGCCAAACCAACACTAGGAAAGGAGCCTTAGGAGGGCCAGGCCTGCCAAACCAACACTACGAAAGGAGCCTTAGGAGGGCCAGGCCTGCCAAACCAACACTAGGAAAGGAGCCTTAGGAGGGCCAGGCCTGCCAAACCAACACTAGGAAAGGAGCCTTAGGAGGGCCAGGCCTGCCAAACCACCACTAGGAAAGGAGCCTTAGGAGGGCCAGGCCTGCCAAACCAACACTAGGAAAGGAGCCTTAGGAGGGCCAGGCCTGCCAAACCAACACTAGGAAAGGAGACTTAGGAGGGCCAGGCCTGCCAAACCAACACTAGGAAAGGAGCCTTAGGAGGGCCAGGCCTGCCAAACCAACACTAGGAAAGGAGCCTTAGGAGGGCCAGGCCTGCCAAACCAACACTAGGAAAGGAGACTTAGGAGGGCCAGGCCTGCCAAACCAACACTAGGAAAGGAGCCTTTGGAGGGCCAGGCCTGCCAAACCAACACTAGGAAAGGAGCCTTTGGAGGGCCAGGCCTGCCAAACCAACACTAGGAAAGGAGCCTTTGGAGGGCCAGGCCTGCCAAACCAACACTAGGAAAGGAGCCTTTGGAGGGCCAGGCCTGCCAAACCAACACTAGGAAAGGAGCCTTAGGAGGGCCAGGCCTGCCAAACCAACACTAGGAAAGGAGCCTTAGGAGGGCCAGGCCTGCCAAACCAACACTAGGAAAGGAGCCTTTGGAGGGCCAGGCCTGCCAAACCAACACTAGGAAAGGAGCCTTAGGAGGGCCAGGCCTGCCAAACCAACACTAGGAAAGGAGCCTTTGGAGGGCCAGGCCTGCCAAACCAACACTAGGAAAGGAGCCTTTGGAGGGCCAGGCCTGCCAAACCAACACTAGGAAAGGAGCCTTTGGAGGGCCAGGCCTGCCAAACCAACACTAGGAAAGGAGCCTTTGGAGGGCCAGGCCTGCCAAACCAACACTAAGAAAGGAGCCTTAGGAGGGCCAGGCCTGCCAAACCAACACTAGGAAAGGAGTCTTAGGAGGGCCAGGCCTGCCAAACCAACACTAGGAAAGGAGCCTTAGGAGGGCCAGGCCTGCCAAACCAACACTAGGAAAGGAGCCTTAGGAGGGCCAGGCCTGCCAAACCAACACTACAAAAGGAGCCTTAGGAGGGCCAGGCCTGCCAAACCAACACTAGGAAAGGAGACTTAGGAGGGCCAGGCCTGCCAAACCAACACTACAAAAGGAGCCTTAGGAGAGCCAGGCCTGCCAAACCAACACTAGGAAAGGAGCCTTAGGAGGGCCAGGCCTGCCAAACCAACACTAGAGGTTTAATAAGACTAAATAAGACATAAACGTCCCCCTCTACTTCTGCTGGGTCTGTGTGTGAGAACGTCAGGGAGGATTCCAATTCAGTTTTTCTTCCTCACACGTCTCCTTTATCACGATTTTCTTGAGATATAGAATTATCCTCATGGTCATGGTGAACATAAGGTTCTAGAAAACAGAAGTCCAACAACGTTGGGTGGAGGACAGCATAACGCGTTGATGAACAATCTGTATCTATCAAGACAGAGGTCATCTTGAAATACTGGGCTCACTTTCTTCTGTCTGCCGTTCTGCTGTCTGTCTTCTGTCTTCTAGGGAAGGACTCTGCTGTTCAGTGCTCCTCCTTTAAAAAAAACAGGTGGAATCAATTCATGTGACTTTGCTGGAATTATCCAGTCAGCTCATGAGTCACAGGGCTTGTATAGCTGCTACATGCAGTAGGGGAAACTAACTAACACAACACCACACTGACACAGTAAATCCCCCTGTCTGCCTGACTCCAGACTCAGCCAGTTAACACGATGGCAGGCTGGGGGTCCTGTCCCACAGATCCCACTACAGACAGCTCTGGAGGTGTGATATGAGACTGGCAGGCCTCAGTCCGTGTCCCGTACCCATCCCACACACAACCTCTGATAACGCAGAATGTCAGTCATGGGCTCGCACCTCCGCTGAACAGTGTGAGCTCTGTACAGTTAAGACAAAGAAAGTTGTTTCTGACACAGGGTGGAAAAACCAGGTGAAGGCAGGCAGCACCATACAGACCACATCCCAGGGGTGACAAAATTTGACATTTAATGTCGAAATAATTTTACTCATTCTTCATAGAAAAATAGAATATTGCACTGCGTCACACTTTTTAATGTTGATATCCGTCTAATTAATGACTTTGTGTCACATCAATCCATTATGCATAATGTAGCATGGATCAACTCCAACATTAACATAATCACTCATTTGATATTCTGTATGGTATGCCACTCCAGTGAGAGGCAGGCAGAGCCCCAGCCTTAGAGGGAGGGAGAGTCACCCAGTAGCTGGCTAACACATGTCACATCCCCTCACACACATCCCCTCACACACATCACCTCACACACATCACCTAGCACATACAGTATCTCTGATGGGCCTGATATTAACATGTCACATCCCCTCACACACATCCCCTCACACACATCCCCTCACACACATCCCCTAGCACACATCACCTCACACACATCCCCTCACACACATCACTTAGCACATACAGTATCTCTGATGGGCCTGATATTAACATGTCAGCTCCTTATTCCTTTAACACTGATGCTGGGAGTCCAGTGAACACTTTGTGTCCATGAGGTAGAGCTTATTAATACACATCTAACACACACACACACACACACACACACACACACACACACACACACACACACACACACACACACACACACACACACACACACACACACACACACACACACACACACACACACACACACACACACACACACACACACACACACACTGACTGGAAGGTAAAGGGTATACAGCAAAGCCGCCTGCTCAGACGCTGCCGTTTGCAATCACTAAGCAGCTTTAGTGTCTCCTACCACAGTCCTGATTTAAAATTCATAAATGCTAATCCTTCATAATTTACAGTTTAAAAAGCAGCCCTCCTCGTAGGCCCTGTGGCCACAGCTCTGTCAGAGTAATTATACCAAGGAGCTGGGAAAGGACTACTAGCAGACACTTTCAACAGTCAAGGAAATCCACCTCACCGGCACCAGACCCAATTACTCCAAATAACTAAACAGATTAGCAAGTCATTTTCCAGTTCAATCTGGACATAGTGGCCAAATCGCGGCGTTACATAGTCAGGTGGGTAAACAGCTTTAAAGTTGGGGCTTGCCTGGTTCTTACTAAGTGGACGATCTGCCAAGTCATTTTCCAGTTCAATCTGGACATAGTGGCCAAATCGCGGCGTTACATAGTCAGGTGGGTAAACAGCTTTAAAGTTGGGGCTTGCCTGGTTCTTACTAAGTGGACGATCTGCCAAGTCATTTTCCAGTTCAATCTGGACATAGTGGCCAAATCGCGGCGTTACATAGTCAGGTGGGTAAACAGCTTTAAAGTTGGGGCTTGCCTGGTTCTTACTAAGTGGACGATCTGCCAAGTCATTTTATTATGCATTTGATTTCATATGAAGCCCAGGCGATTGTCTTTTACAAGGTGACCAGACTCTCTCTAGCGTCACGGGGGATTTGCTGCTCTTACTCATATTTGGTGACATCATACTATGAGTCTGCATGCAAGCCGTGTCTGGGAGGATGACTTTGTTAGGGAATATGACCAACACATTTCTCTTTGTCCTCGTGATGGAAATATACATTGGTTCAGATGGAGATAATGTGTGATTCTTTCAACCAAGGTCACTAATAGAACCCATTTTCCAAATGGCGTGGCTTTCCAGTAACAACCCGTGATAGTTCCACAACACTGTTGAATCATGTATAGAAAGACCCTGTTTTACATGCAGTGGCTCTCAGTTCCAAATGGTCCAATATCCTTATAAATGCATAATTTAGTATCTCAAGTATTGATTCATCTTTCATCATGATATAACGTTTGAATTATAGTGAGATGGAGGTGGAGTCGGGAAATATTCATTTGTGAGAATAATTCCAATAACCAAGGGAGATGACTTTTTCTCTTCAGAGCAAGACAATGTCCATTCCACATTCAATATCCCACAGCCAATGTTATACAACATCAAAGGCTGTTGTTGATGCTGTATGAGGATCCGTTGTGCTCGCGACAATAGACAGTATAGGATATGTGCCAAAATGTAATGCATTAGATATGTTCAGTCTTTTAGCAGGAATGCCAGACAAAAACATTAACAATGATATCAAAATATATATATTGCGCTACGGGGAAATATGCCTTGCAAGAATTTCAATATGAGTGGGGAGATGATTCAAGTTTATTCTTAAAGGCATACTCCTACTGTAGCCAGCCTGAAACTCCTATCACTGTACTCAGTCAATGAAGATCTGAGCTCCATCAATCATTCCATACACAGACAACAAATACAGTACAGGGCCTGTATTCATAAAGAATTTAAAAGCAAGAGTGCTGATCTGGGATCAGGTCCCCCCTTTCCATATAATCTCCAGCCACTTTAATCATGGGAATTGATGGGAAATGATGTAAAATATATCACTAGCCACTTTAAACAATGCTACCTAATATAATGTTTACATACCCTACATTATTCATCTCATATGTATACGTATATACTGTACTCTATATCATCTACTGCATCCTTATGTAATACATGTATCACTAGCCACTTTAACTATGCCACTTTGTTTACATACTCATCTCATATGTATATACTGCACTCAATACCATCTACTGTATCTTGCCTATGCCGCTCTGTACCATCACTCATTCATATATCGTATGTACATATTCTTTATCCCCTTACACTTGTGTCTATAAGGTAGTAGTTTTGGAATTGTTAGCTAGATTACTTGTTGGTTATTACTGCATTGTCGGAACTAGAAGCACAAGCATTTCGCTACGCTCGCACTAACATCTGCTAACCATGTGTATGTGACAAATACAATTTGATTTGATTTGATTTGATTTATTCATTATAATCTAAAAGGCAAAACTGTCCCTAGATCTGCATTCCTACTCTGCGGCGCCCAGGTCCCTTCCTTGGCAGAGACAAAAAAAAGAAGGAAAACACAGGGCTATGTCTCCCTTATGAGCAGGGCTAGAGGAAGTAGCCGGTGTACCTGAAGAGGCCTGAATCCTGATCACTTCATCAGCCTGACACTCATCTCTGAGTGGAACAATCAGGATTCTATTAGAACGGATAAGGACTGGAGCGCCAGACCTCCTGTCACAAATCCAGCCTTTAAAAGTTTCTCTCCACTCTGTCACAATCACCACACCATACAGCAGCACCTATCCCTTACCTTCTCTTTCAGTAATAGAGAAAATGGCGTTTTGGGGGTTCACATACTGTATGTGGTATACTCTGTTACATGAAAGTTATCTATTGCTACCTACATGTGTCACTGTAGGTGTCCTACGGCCTGCCTACAGAGGCTATACACTGAGTATATCAAACGCTAGGAACACTTTCATATTGAGCTGATTCCCCCCTATTCCCCTCAGAATAGTCTCTTTTGACCTCCCAGCCCTCCCCACTAGCCACCCTCTCTGTTCACCTCCCCAGCCCTCCCCTAGCCACGGTCTCTGTTCACCTTTCCAGCCCCCCAGACTAGCCACTGTCTCTGGTGACCTCCCCAGCCCTTCTCTATAGCCACTGTCTCTGGTGACCTCCCCAGCCCTCCCCACTAGCCACTGTCTCTGGTGACCTCCCCAGCCCTCCCCACTAGCCACTGTCTCTGTTCACCTCCCCAGCCCGCCCCACTAGCGACTGACTCTGTTCATCTCCCTAGCCCTTCCAGGCCTCCCCACTAGC
>NW_025744746.1:110000-118814 GCF_021184085.1 Oncorhynchus gorbuscha
AATCTAATTAAAACAACAATACATATTTTTTTAAATCCCCCTGGCATGGGTCTTATACATTCCAGCTGGAAGCAACACAATATTTCCAAGTTACTTTCATTTTTTTAACCCACAACAATGGCAGAGTAAAATTCAAATCTAATCCGAGCTCTCACCAGTCTTTATGACCTGAGATTTATGGAGTGGTGGTGGGTATTATATTGTCTGTGGGCTGCCAGGGAAAACAGTGTGAGGAGGGAGATGTTGGTGTTTGGAAACTCACCAGAGAGGATCAGGTTACTGCTCTGGTCGTCTCAACAATCTGACAAACCCTGGGTGTGAATACACACATAACACCCAAATCACCAGCCAACACTCACTATGTGGTACTGCTAGCTATGAGACCGTGTCCCCTCACACACAACACGTTAGCACACAGAGTATTCTGCAATGAAAAGTCCACATTCAAAACTCTATAAAGTTACGCGTTTCCTCCATTTTGACCATTTTCAAACATGTTCTATTTCCTGTATATGTCCTGTGTCATGACAAAAAGACATTGAAGAAACTAGGGCAGAGCCCCAAATGGTACCTTATTCTCTATACAGTTGCACTCCCTTTGACCAGGGCCCATAGGACTACATATACAGCTGAAGTCGGAAGTTTACACCTTAGCCAAATACATTTAAACTCAGTTTCTCAAAATTCCTGACATTTAATCCAAGTAAAAATTCCCTGTCTTAGGTCAGTTAGGATCAGCACTCTATTTTAAGAATGTAAAATGTCAGAATAATAGCTTCAGCAATTGTTGGAAAAATGTATTGTGTCATGCACAAAGTAGATGTCCTAACCGACTTGCCAAAACTATAGTTTGTTAACAAGAAATTTGAGGAGCGGTTGAAAAATGAGTTTTAATGACTAACCTAAGTGTATGTAAACTTCCGACTTCAACTGTAGGACTATATAGGGAATGGGGCGATGGTTATGCAAGGACCAGACCCATCTGTACGTTGTTTCCACAGTAACCAATGGAGCGGTATGAGGAAGAAGATGTGTGCAAGGTAATGAAGACAGAACCCAAGGCAGCTAAAACCGGTCCCTGTCCCCCCCTCCTCCTCCTCTTCCTCCCTCCTGATTCATTGTGTCCCTTGTGAATCTGTAATCGACCCCTCGGTAATAGAAAAAGGGGAAATTGAGATTAATTTCAATAAAAGCTATAGGTTCTTGTTGTGTAGACAATTCGAGCTACGTTCATGTTTGCACAACACTCTTGTCCCAGGCTCAGATGAATGCAGTCTAACTATCTTGCCTGTGAGGACGTCTCTCTCTCTCTCTCTCTCTCTCTCTCTCTCTGGTTAATGTTGTCTCAGGTCTACAGCTATAGAGGGCCTGAAGATGCTCCTGCCCTCATCTGTCAACTTTGATCACATGACTCCCAGCAGCACCCACTCTCTCAACACATCCAAGTTACGTGGCCGCAGTGGAAATGTGATTGGGTTACGGTGTTTAAAATTAAGTATGGCACCATTTGGCACACAATCCAAAGCTGCACAGTGTCCCTCATAACTTCATTAGTCTTCTCTTTAGGAAGACAGACTTATTGCTGCCTTTAATTTACAGCTCCATAGTGAAGTGCAGCCTCTTTGATGATAAGAGAAGGGAAAACGCAGTGATAAGATGGAATGGAGAACAGTGTGAGGCCGGTGTGTGGGAGCCAGTGGCGGTATAATTGGATGGAGGAACCCTGTTGCACAAAGCGTCCTTCTCTGAGCGCTGAGCGCTAAGACATTATGAAAACCTGCTTCTAGTTGATCCAATTAATTTTTTTTTTGCTAAACTGATGGAAATACTGCTTCTTTTCCAATAAAAGCCAGGCAGCTTTAGCACTGTGTGTCACGGCTTGCAGTCCTCAGCTCGGCGGAATTAATCGTGGATGGATTTCACCCCCGTAGCTCCAACATGGCCTCGGCAGGATGGACAGAAACCACCTTCTCCTCGGTAGCCCCGACCTGGGTGCCAGGTAGGGTCAAGTGCTCTCATTCAGTGGTTCTGATTTCCCTCTCACGTGCCTGTTGCCAGGCCCTTTGTTCTGACCATGGCGTTCCGCGCTGACCACCACGGCTGAGTCAAAATATGGGCACAGAGAGTGGGCAGTGTAGCAGCAGAGGGGAGAGATTGAACAATGTGTCAGGCGCTTAAAATGAATTAAAGTGCAGCGCTGGGCCATGGAAATGCCTCTTTGTGTGAGGCCCTAATCAGTTGGAAACAAGGGAGGGAGAGGAGGAAAAAAAGCTTTCATTCCTGTAACTAATCATTTGCGGTTTCCCAATGCAGCCAGCCAGTGCCAAAGGCAGAGACTAATAAACTATGAGGCTGTGTAGATTTATAAATGATTAATTAAGGGGGCTCTCATGGGAGCTGCAACCGCTATAAGCAAAAATATTAATTAGTTGAGACGAGTCTTAAACTATCAGGAAAACATTCCAACCATGTTGGAGAGAGCACAAGGGGCACAGCTTGTTTGACTCTGGCTCGACAGAGAGGGCCCTCGTCACAACAGCACTACAGGGGGATGCCCTGGGTTCTGGAGGCAGAGAGATGAAGTGTCACAGAGACGCACTGGTCCTCCACACTCCTCCGTGAGGAGGATATCACGGAGAGACGACTGGCTGAGGGAGCTGAGGTGTTCTCCAACACCTCAAGGAGCTACTACCCCACCTCCTCCACCCACACGCCCCCTCGTCTCCCTGGTTCTCCATCCCGACGCCAGCCCTTCAGGGAGGCCTCTAAAGCCTTTATCCCCCTGCTCTTTTCATGAATGTCAAGATGTTGAGAGTAAAGTCCAGCAGATTAAACTAGAGGCGTTCAGTGTATCTTCCTTCTAATGAAAGAACTGGGTAATTACACTGTGGATCTTGATGATGTCACGCTGCTGGTCAGATTTGGCACACAGCACTCAGCCTCTTCCACTGTCCAACTCTCTCCACACCTCAGTTATATATTACCTTAGCTGATATTATCTTACTGAGAGGGCCTTCCATATGAGGGGAGCTGTTACAAAATCCCTCTGGCAGTGTGCTGGTGCAATTACTACAGTGATGCTCCGTAGAGCCCGTATCCAACTTTCCATGACCAATATCAGTTCTGATCTAATGAGGCTAACTGTGGATCCATCATACCCTCCCTCATACCCCGTCTCTGTCACCTGCAATGTCCTCAGCCAACCCACTGTTAGATGGCAGCAAAGTCAACCAATAAATCCTCTGGTGACTCTGACTATAGGCCCCTACAGTCTTTAGTAGATCATTCTGTGTGTTCAGCTACAGTATGTTCTGGTCTTAGGCAAGTCAGTGGGTAGAAGATGCCACTCTCGATGTTAGACTAGTGGGCCAGGATGGGTTTCCAAGAAGGCAGCTGCTGAAAAATTAGCAAGAAAGAAAAAAAGCATGACTTTTTTTGGCAGACGTGCAGAGCCCCGTAGTAGGCTTCTTTGGAAATCCAATACTCTCCCATTTGGAACAACACATCAAGTTACACTGACATCCCCTCCAGTCGGCATTCTGCTAGATAATGTGGTTAACCGCAACATGTTTCCATGTAGAACAGAAGAAAAACTAAATGAAAAATAACTTCAGAGATATTAATCATACTTTCCAGATTTGTTTTTGAAATTGGAGAGGAAAAAAATAGGCAATAAAAATGGTCACCAAGCCAACACTGGGCAACAAGCATAAAATACAATTATGGAAATATGAATTTATTTGAAAAGCTCATTCATCCTTTAGACGGCTTTGTTGATGCAAGCCAAAATCATTGGAAGCATATAAACCCCAATGCCAACTCAAATATTATCGTATTCAGTAAAAATGTGATCAGTCCTGTGGGACAAATAAGGCAAACAATTTATTTTATTAGAGGCTAGATAATCAAGGCACCTATCTAGTTTACAGAGCATGGAGTCCTGCTGGAGATCTGGCTATGTCTTTTCTGCAGAATCGATGGGTTGAAAACCTCCAAATGTGAATCTCGACTTTGGTTTCATGTCCAGGTTAAAGAGCTGTGGCCTTCTCTGTTTTCATGTTTTCACCATCCAGCAAGCGGATGAAGAGAGCGCGAGATGAAGAATGAGGGCCGGGGCCCGGGCAGAGCCTTAAAGAAAGGCAGCAGAGGAGCCGCAGCAGACATTTATAAGCCCTCCTAATTGACTCACTGGAGGGCCAGGCTCCGGTGGCAGCAGAGAGGTGCTTCAGAAGCCAATGTTCTCGGTAACCAGTGCCGAGGAGGAATACATGTTTTTTTATATCTTAAATAAATATTTCATTAAACTGTCAATGGCACACAGGCAGGCGGTGAATGTGGCCCTTTCATGTCACTGTGGTGCTTGGGTGGGTAGGTGGGTGGGGGGTTTGGAAGTGCCACTGAAGACGGGCGGTAGCAAGGTTAAAAAGACCCCCGTCCGAATGAGAGGCGAAAAGCTGTGCCCTTTTTCTATTAGGTTGGTTGAGTGTGCCGGGCAGGATCGGGGCAAAGCTTGACAACAATTAGTGGTGTGGGTTTGAGAGGTGACAGGCCAGGCACTAGCCGTCACACTCCTCCTGTCTCCCAGTGATCAGGCCCATCACAGGGCCATCGCTGTTCCTCCAGACAGGACTGATGTTCAAAGGCAAAGTCCGCTGCTATAAAACAGTCCTCATATTGTATTCAGGGCAATAATAGTAGCAGACACAGTAATGTCATCATACATGTCTTGGGCAATCTAGGAGGCTCGGGCATAACGTTCCTAACTCTTGCAATGCCAGTGTCTTTCAATTATGGCTGGGATGTACTATTACATACAATACATTTGCACTGGTGTCTTTATTTCTAACAATACCCATTCACTTACCAACTTTTATGATTAGAGGGAAGATTAGGACCACTGCTTTTAATTGTGACAGAAAGGGGAAGTTAGAATCAAACGCAGACTGGCTGTGATATGGAACAAGCGATACGACACCCACAAACATAATCCTATTCATTCTCCACAACATTGACACTCAATCAAAGCTTCCAGGGGTTACAAGAGGGGAAAGATGGAGTAACTGCTTGAACAGTAGAACCAGATGAGATTCAACAGTTCCATGTACTAATTACCTGTGTACATGTACACAATTGGCCTTTTTTACTGCTCTGAATGATGGCTTGACAGGCAGACAGAACAAGTTATTTCTAATCTACTGGAATCTACCCGACTGAAGCAAGGAGACTAATATTAGTATTACCAATGTTACACCAGCAATCTTTTTTATCACGCTTTAGGTAGACTGTCAGGCTGCTGAAATTCATATTACACCTAGCCTTCAACCCATTTGTGGGGTCAACCCATCTTGATTGGACTGATGTTTTCCTAGGGTAGATGTTTTTCTCCAGTATAACGGTATATCTTTTATTGATAACACTCCTAAAAGTTTTCAAAGCTGCTTTTGAAAGCTACAAATAATTAGAACTTGACTCAGTGAATTCTCCCAAACATATTGAACGGAGACGATGTTTTTGCTATAGTATCTTGTGGCCAAGTTTCTTTTATTCATTTGGTAGAAGTCAGGGAGTATTGGTGTATCAAAGGGCTGTTAAATTGGTCCCTCTGTTGGCTCTCACAGCTGAATGTGTTAAATGTATTGCTGCAGCATTAATTGACTTCACCAATCTCCACACTGTATTTCATTAAGTGAGAGGCTGGAGTGGGATATTGTAAGTCCCAAACAACTTCCTCCACTGAGCCAAAAGTGCACACTACACTGATTGTGAATGTTGTATTTTTTCTTGAATTGTAGGTGGAACCAAATCACTTGAGGAACTAAAAACAAATCTAGGCAATAATTGAAATGTAGTATGAAATTACCCCATGCAAATAACCAGCAGCCATTACATGAACACATTCTCTCCCTCTTCCAGTAACAGAGACCTACACCCACACACAATAACACAGGTGTGAGCTTACACACACATACAGACACATAGACACACACACACACACACACACACACACACACACACACACACACACACACACACACACACACACACACACACACACACACACACACACACACACACACACACACACACACACACACACACACACACACACACACACACACACACACACACACACACACACACAATGGGGGAGAGACCTTTGAGGGTTTCACAACTGCACATTTATCCTCAAAATTAAAAATGGTGATTGATCCGTGGAATATTAACGGTCAGCAGTGTTTTTCATTAAGTTGTGAAGCGAGGCATAATGAAAGAACAAAGGGAACAGGACGGGGAAAACACAGAGCTTTATTTAACGTTGATCTGTATTGTGAATAACCCCGGAGAGAAATGTAAATACTACACACCAATAATACAACAGCACACTAATCATATTTACAAACTATATTAAGTCTGTCTATTGTGTTTGCCTTGCTAAGGATTGGCTCCCATGTAATTGTCATTGTAACCAATGTTGGCGGATGGGAAAATGTAACTGCAGTGATATAAGGTGACTGGTAGGCTTATTATTACTATATTATTACCCGCTATATGTTTATTAAAACTATTTATCATGCAGAACAGGACTGGGGGAATGGAAACATTAAATTCTGCTCCACTCTGGCCGAAGAAATGACTTACAATAAAAGGAATGGTGGGAAGTCCTGGGCTGACAGCAGAGAGGTGTGTAATAACCCACTGCTTCATTTCATTTGCCAATCATTTCCTGTTGGGCCCTCGCCATTAAACATACATGTTGGGGATTATTGAAATAGCCCGGCGACAGCCAACATACCCTCTTAGTCAGGGGGTGTGTAGCTAGCTGCTTTTAATCTAACCTTTTGCTTATGATCTTAAAAACACTTGCTGACGCCGGCTGCAGTAATATGTTGTGGTGTGTTTGTGCTGTTGGTTGGTTTGTTGGGGCCGCTATGAGAGGACAGACATCAAGGCAGAGAGGTGAGGAGATGTTGGGATCTGAGGTCTTAGGAGAAAGAATCCCTTTGGTAAGTGTCTGGAAGGGGCCAGATTAGTCTGTCAAGCCTCTGTTCTAAAATGACTTTGAGGATATTGCTGCAGGGATGTCACAGAAGTTTACGCAAGAAGTTAAGTATCCTGTACACTGTGTATAGGGCCCATGATTCCCCCTGTGAGTGTGTTTCAGTGAGCAGGGCTGCTGTGTGCAGTGACTTGATGATTAGGCCATGCTCTATAGCTGGTCACTGGGACTAACACAGTAGGGAGAGAAGAGTAGGACATCGGCTTTTGTCAAGAGTGTGTGAAAGGCACATCCCTAAATATGTTTGCACTGGTGCCAGAGATCCTCACAAACTTCAACAAATACAACTTTACAGAAAACATCAGCTAGACAACAAGACAAGCGCATATTTCCATTTACTGTAATAGCCCTGTGGAATATGACTCCTTTCAGAGGTCTGATCATCAGCCTGTCTAGACAAAGACCCCCTGCACCTCATCCCATTGACAAGCATGCTGCTTTGTGATTGGTTGGAAGGGCTGGTTTACTCAGACTATCACCATGAGCACAAAAAGCCCTGTGCTCCTGTGATCGATGCCCAGAGTAATTCACGCCTCCTCAATAATTATTTTCATCTCAAATTGGCCCATTTGTGCAGAATGTGTCCTTTAACTGCACATTGATTTGGGGAAAGAAATGTGTATGTTTTTAAGCCTTTACGTTTGTCATTCAGTCATGTTGTTATTGCAGCTTTCATGTACAGTGTTAGCAGGTTAGATTAAGGCTGTTCATTTTATAAATCCCCTTCTCACTCTCCTTTTCTCCTTCCCTCTCCCCCTCTGACACCACCTCTCTCTCTCAGGAATTTAATGTTTTTTGTTTATGTTTTGTAAAGACAGGACATGGTCACGACAATAACCAGCAAGTATTATGATGGGACCTGTTCAATGATGCCTGTCTATATTCCAAAACAGCCTGATCAAATGTGAGGTATGTGAATGTGAGAGTATTGTGTTGCGTTTTTGATGTCACTAGCTCCCAGTTATGCCTCAGCGTTCTCAGAAGGCCTCAGCCTTCTCAGAACAGTTTCCTGATTACACAGGACATGTACATAAATGCTACCATCTAATTCCTTAATAATAAAAAATGAAGCATGGGTCTGCACTCAGCATACCATCTCATCACGACTGCCTTTCCTGGCCCCAGCACACAGGACGGTGCTACTCTCAGAACTAAACTCGCCCCTTTTAAACACACCCAGGGCTGAAGGGTTCATTCTTGAAGACATTTTGTGCATACCATGCAGTATTCAAAGTGCAACATATTGCTTCCCTTGTTATAGTATTGTATCAGGTTGTATTTTGAGCAATACAATATAATTTCAGTAAACTGGTAGTTTAAAGGTCATGAATAGTCAAAATCATGTTTTTCATGAATTTGGATGATATTTGGATGAAGCCAGATCAAAGTATGATGATCAAGGTACGAAAAATGGCTTCTATACTGATAAAGGTTGATCATACAGTTACTAGTCCCCTCCCCTGTGCCAAATTCAGGATGTGTGGTTATTAAGGGGATAGGGTGACATAACTCTCTCGTTTTAATACACCAATGGTAACATGATATTCTCTTACCTAATTTAAATAAGTACCGCCTTGTAACCAACATCGGATAAGGGCGTGGTTTATATAGCTAGATACTGTAGCTACTCTTCTGGTGGCCAAATTTGACTGTACGGTGTCAGAAAATATAATTAGAACGTTACCTTATTCCTCTATGGCAAAGATACTTATATGTTCCCCCTTTCATCTGTGGCTGGTGTTAGTACCTGGCTAGCT
>NW_025744746.1:119314-129314 GCF_021184085.1 Oncorhynchus gorbuscha
CTCTCCTCTTAAAGACAGACAGACAGTAGTCTCTCCTCTTACAGACAGACATACAGCAGTTTCTCTTCTCTTAAAGACAGACAGACAGACAGACAGTAGTTTCTCTCCTCTTAAAGACAGACAGACCATACTGCTTCTCCTCTGAAAGACCGACAGACAGACTGTAGTGCTGCTCCCAATTTTCAGTCAGTCTTCCTCTGAGCAGTAGCAGCTGTGTGGAGACAAAGGAGAGTCCTGCCTTCAACCTGTTTATCTATCTGCCCAACACAGCGCTGTACCAATGAATCATACAGATGTTTATTTAAGCAGATGAATTCCTTCACTGTGTTTTGTTCATCATGTTTCCTTTGAGGCCGGAGCTCAACCTTGCTTATAATATTGCTTGTCATTTCCTTCCATTGACTCACACACGACTAAATTGTCATGAATAATGCAGATGCTGGTGAATAAAACAACAGGGTTGGTGCGGGAGCACGCCTGAGATGAACAGACTGCACACAGACCCCTCTGTCTCCAGGTGAGGAGACTGCTCTTACCTCGGAGAGATGGAAGTAGAGAGAGGGAGGAAGTGCTGCACATTAGTTCAGTTCTTGGCCTCAGTCCAACGCGGTAAAGGAAGGAAGAGAGGGACCAGTTGGCGGCACAGAGTGCTGGAATGAAGAGCAAACACAGAGTACTTGTGAACAGAAGGCGAGGCGCCATGGCTGCGTTTACACAGGCAGCCCAATTCTTATATTTCTTTTCACTAATTGATCTTTTAACAAATCAGATCAGCTCTGAAAAAGATCTGATGTTAAAATATTTTATGTGATTGGTCAAAATACTGATTACTGGAAAAAATATCAGAATTGGGATTCCTGTATAAATACAGCCCATGAGGGGGCAGTCAGTCCTCAGGCTGGACAGACAGACAGAGCAGCTGGACTGGGTGGACACTAGGACTAGGAACTGCTCTGCTTTCTTAACCCAAGCTAGGTGGACTCTAACTGGGGGAAGGGAAAGAGTGTGATATCCCACAGAACTGCAGACAGTATGGGAGGGAAGTGGAATCAGGGTGTTAGGACAGATCACAGTTAGCGACAGTTTGTGTTTGTGATTTGGGATTTTTGTTTATTGTGTTGATAGCCAATAATTATCCCATTGACAAGGCGCATGGCCATAGCATGGTATGTTGCTATGTTGAAGTATAGTGGTGACAGCTCTGGCTCAGCCGTCACCTCATCCTTCACTAGAATGTAAGAGTGAGTGAGGGGAGGTGGCACGCATCCAGGCATGACAGATGACATGTTTCAGTGCACAGCGTTCTCCTCACGCTGTATCACTCCCATTCCTCTCACAGAGAGAGGTTGTGATTGAAACTAATGGAGGTTTATTGAAACCTCACAGTGGATTTCCCTGTGCTGGGTTTGTTGTGATAACTAATAGAACTGCCACAGTGATGTTCATGGGGAGGACAGGTATATTCAGGAAGGTTTAGGATAAGATGAGGGACAGGACATGGTTATTATAAGTGACTGTGTATGGACCCTATAGGTAATGACCAATATTCAGGGTCAGTGAGATTCCCCTCTGACCCTGATCACACTGCTACACTTCCATGTGGTATATGCTGCATATGATCACATATTGGATGTACATGGTCTTCTGCAGCTCTCTCCTCTACCTGCCCTATGGTGAAGTGTATAGCTTGTTAAGGGAGGAATGCTGCAGACAGTCAGGGAACGTGTGTCAACCTCAGAACTCCCCCTAAGCTTTTGGGGGTAAAACCTTCATCTCACCCAGTTCTCTTTGTTCCCATATACACTGAATGTATAAAATATTGAATCTTGAATATTGAGTTGCAGCCCCTTTTGCCCTGGGAACAGTTTTAATTTGTCAAGGCATGGACTCTACAAGGTGTCGAAAGAATTCCACAGGGCCCATGTTGATTCCAATGCTTCCCACAGTTGTGTCAAGTTGGCTGGATGTCCTTTGGGTGGTGGACCATTCTTGATACCCACGGGAAACTGTTAAGCGTGAAAAATCCAGCATCGGCCTCCCGAGTGGCACAGTAGTCAAAGGCATCACTACAGACTGAGGTTCGATCCCAGGCTGTGTTATAGCCGGCCGTGATCAAGAGACCCATGAGGTGGCGCACAATTGACCTAGTGTCGTCCGGGTTAGGGGAGAGTTTGGCCGGCCAGGATTTCCTTGTCCAATCGTGCTCTAGTGACTCCTTGGGGCAGGCCGGGGGCCTGCAAGCTGACTTCAGTCACCAGCTGGACGGTGTTTCCTCCTACACATTGGTGCGGCTGGTTAAGTGAGCAGTGTGTCAAGAAACAGTGCGGCTTGGCAGGATTGGGTTTCAGAGGACACATGGCTCTCGACCTTCGCCTCTCCCTAGTCCGTAAGGGAGTTGCAGGGGTTGGGACAAGACTGTAGCTACCAATTGGAATCCACAAAATTGGGGAGAAAAAGAGGTATAAAAAAAACCCAGCAGCAGTTGCTGACACACTCTTTTGTCTCGCCCATTCAACCTCTGAATGGCACACATGCACAATCCATGTCTCAATAGTCTGAATCTTTAAAAATCCTTATTTAACCTGTCTCCTCCCCTTCATCTACACTCATTTAAATGTGGATTTAAAAAAGTAACATCAATAAGAGATCACCTGGTCAGTCTATGACATAGAAAGAGTCTATGTCATGCTCTAAATGGTTTGTACACTGAGTGTACATGCACTGATATCGAACACTGTCCCTGCATGGCCATGATGAGAGCTGCCTCCTCCTTGTACAACAAGGACTGTTAGGCAACAGAAGCTCAGAGGACCTCCTCATTTCATTAGCAGCTGGGCTGTGCGAGAAGCAGTAGCAGCTCCAGCATAATACAGGCTTTAGAGCTAGAGTCCCAGTGGAGCCACCGGGGGCTCCCTGCCAAAAAGCAGGAAATTAATACGGCCTCTCTCCGCCTCCAATCTCTCCACCTTCACACACAAGTGGGAAAGATTACAGCTGAACTGCAGCTCCTGATGAGGGAGTACACCATCACACCACACCACAACATCTATCCATCCGCCCCAACATGAAAAGACACTGGATTAGTGCTTGGAGACTAGCTACTTGTCCCCACTCGAACTCTCAGGAGTAAACAGGAAGTCATTCCCCATTACCCTGGCCAATCACCAAGCACGTTGTTGTCTCCTGCTAATGGACTGACAGAGTGGGGACTGCATGTTTGTTTTTGGATGTGGTCTCGCTCGGTGCATCTCGCAAGGCGCCGCAGACTCTTCACTTAGCACCTTATTGGCCCAACGGTGTACTGAGCCCTGTTTAGTGCTCTGTTGTGTGATTTAATGAGACATATAGTTATGTAGTCACTGAGGGAGAGAGGAGAAAGGGGCCACATCCTGAATGCTGAGTTGAGCACCTAATGATCCGCTCGGGAGACCAGTGGTGCCTGCAGCCCAGGGCTGGCTGCATGGAGCAGTCAGGTACTGCAGTAGGACTCGGCTCCAAGGCTGCAGAGGAGGGTTTCTGACTGTTGTTGGCGATTAGTTCAGTTGTGTCAAGTACCTGTCAGTGATTGAAATGTAATAGATGAGACCTTCTGGAAACATCTCTTCAACAAGGCGTGCTGCAGTCATTAAGTACACAGTGAGGGAAATAGAGTGTCATTGAAATGTTGGGTTCTTCATGCACAAAAGCCCATTGGCTTAGTGGAGGAGGGGAGTGGAGTGCTGTGCCCTTACTTATAATGTAAACTATACAGGGACATGATGAACGTTGTCCAAGTGGGCCATATTTTCAAAACAGAGGAGGGGTTGTATGTGTCCTCTTAGCACTGTGTTTTAGGTTGTGTCATTCAGACAAAGCAGCAGCTGATAAAACAGTGTCCTCCTATGACCTTGCAGGGGTCCAACAGGTGTGTGTGCGCATGTGTGCATGTTCGTGCACGCGTTTGTGCGTGTGTTTACGTGGCAGGGGCCATCAGGTGGCTCCTGAAGGTGTCTGCTCTCGGCTCTCAGCCTGCCTTTAATATTGATGTGCTGTGTAGCCGAGGGCCTGTTGTCAGACTGCATTCAGATAAATGGCAGCACACGTACGCCCCACACACCCTGGGGGGCTATCTACCGTCTCAGGCCACTGAGGTGAGCAGAGCCGACCAGCCGGACGAGACAAAACAGAGCCCAGAGAGGGTTTGAGCTTCGGCAGTCCTTTGTTCTCCTCACATACCCACGGGGCTGCTCAAACACTCCAGCCAACCGATGGGCGAGCTAAGAATCTGAGGGCCTGACTGTTAAACGCACAAAACAGCACTCGGCTACAGTGAAGAGGGGTGTTTTCAGACACGACTAGAGGAGGTTACGGAAATGTAAATACTGTTGAGAGGGAATTAAAATCCCATTAAAATCCCAATCCCAAGTCAAATGTGTTGTTGACCTTCCCTCTGTTAGGAGAAAGGAAGTGGGCGGCAGGCAAACTCTAACTGTTATATACAAGTCTCCATCTCCCATGCAATTTTCAACAGCAATTGAACTGAAAATATGAATCATTACCTAACCCCTGTTGATACAAAATATAAACAGCATCGTACAGTAGCAGTGGTTTGAAATCATTATTCACTAGTGTCCCATCAAAGTCAACCCCGCCACAGATATGGAAGCATAGAATGTGAGATAGAGGATAGATATAAACCTGCTGTAGATATTCATTTAGAAGGATATTAAAACACCTTCTCTGGGGAATATGACACACTGTCTATGGGCCAGAGGATTTGAATAGCAAGAAAATATTGCTTTGGATATTCATTATAAAAGCAGCAGCATCTCTTCTCTGGGTTTCACTCATTTTGAGAATTATTTATTGGTTTCTGTGGCATCTCATGTCTATGAAGTGACATTTGGAAAGTGAGTTTCTCTTCATTATGAGGGTGGGAGAGTCAGTGTAACCAACCAATTTACGTGTGAAAAATAGCTGGAAATATCACCTTTGTACGCAGGCCTACAGTGCATAGCTTTTAACATATTCATGGGATTCAAACTGCTTGCATGTAACTACTGATATTATTTATTATAAATAACAGAAAAAGAGTTACCGAACATGTATCTGACCCCAGTTAGACAACTTTCATTAGTATTAGAGCTACTGTACCATGATGTGTTGTACCATTCAGATTACACACACAATTACAGCCTTTTGAGCCTCTTAAGTACAGGGTGGTGTCTGGCCCGACCTTTGACTGATAGATTGTTTTCTCTCCGAGTGAGACGTCTACAGTGGGAGGATGAGGGGGGGATGAGCCTGTGCTCTGCCATGCAATTATGTCTCTC
Source organism: Oncorhynchus gorbuscha (assembly GCF_021184085.1). Lineage (NCBI taxonomy): Eukaryota > Metazoa > Chordata > Actinopteri > Salmoniformes > Salmonidae > Oncorhynchus > Oncorhynchus gorbuscha. Next base: position 124,627 of record NW_025744746.1, read on the forward strand.
TCATCTCACCTCTCACCATGGCCAGCCACTCCTCTCAGCACCGTGCCTGCTGTCTCTCTCTCTCATCTCACCTCTCACCATGGCCAGCCTCTTCTCTCAGCACCGGGCCTGCTGTCTCTCTCTCTCATCTCACCTCTCACCATGGCCAGCCTCTCCTCTATCTCATCTCACCTCTCACCATGGCCAGCCTCTCCTCTATCTCATCTCACCTCTCACCATGGCCAGCCTCTCCTCTATCTCATCTCACCTCTCACCATGGCCAGCCTCTCCTCTATCTCATCTCACCTCTCACCATGGCCAGCCTCTCCTCTATCTCATCTCACCTCTCACCATGGCCAGCCTCTCCTCTCTTTCATCTCACCTCTCACCATGGCCAGCCTCTCCTCTATCTCATCTCACCTCTCACCATGGCCAGCCTCTCCTCTATCTCATCTCACCTCTCACCATGGCCAGCCACACCTCTCTCTCATCTCACCTCTCACCATGGCCAGCCACTCCTCTCAGCACCGTGCCTGCTGTCTCTCTCTCTCATCTCACCTCTCACCATGGCCAGCCTCACCTCTCAGCACCGTGCCTGCTGTCTCTCTCTCTCATCTCACCTCTCACCATGGCCAGCCACTCCTCTCAGCACCGTGCCTGCTGTCTCTCTCTCTCTCTCTCTCTCATCTCACCTCTTACCATGGCCAGCCACTCCTCTCAGCACCGTGCCTGCTGTCTCTCTCTCTCATCTCACCTCTCACCATGGCCAGCCACTCCTCTCAGCACCGTGCCTGCTGTCTCTCTCTCTCATCTCACCTCTCACCATGGCCAGCCACTCCTCTCTCTCATCTCACCTCTCACCATGGCCAGCCACTCCTCTCTCTCATCTCATCTCTCACCATGGCCATCCTCTCCTCTCAGCACCGTCCTGCTGTCTCTCTCTTCTTACAGCTGAGCGCAGGTGGTTGCAATCTCCGCCTGTCCTGCAGCTATAAGTATTATATGGTCTGAGACTATATATATATACATGTGGTTTACATTTCAGAAAGCACATACAATGATGGAAATGCTTATTCCCATAGTACACTCCTGTAGGCACAGCTCCCCTGTCCACAGCACACAACAGCTCCCCTGTCCACAGCAGACACCACAGCCCCCATGTTCACAGTACACAACACAGCTCCCCTGTCCACAGTACACAACACAGCTCCCCTGTCCACAGTACACAACACAGCTCCCATGTCCACAGTACACAACACAACTCCCCTGTCCACAGTACACAACACAGCTCCCCTGTCCACAGTACACAACACAGCTCCCCTGTCTACAGTACACAACACAACTCCCCTGTCCACAGTACACAACACAGCTCCCCTGTCCACAGTACACAACACAGCTCCCTCTGAAATCCTTCCAGAATGAGCTCTTTTCTTTTTTTATGATTTTTTTCTCTGGCCAGGTAAACAACAGGGGCCTTTTCACTAATATAGGTGATTTTGTCCCTGGTGTAAAGTAGTATAATCCATCTCCAGCATAGTGGGGAAGGTGATTTATTGTTGCACATTGTGCGTTAACACACCACCTCCGTTAATGACAGACAGACGCTACCACGGTACCGCCTGAAACAGCTGACACTCTGGAATAAGATGGAGCATTCAGATTATCTCTGGTATCAAATGAATTGCATGCCATGGGGTTAACCCCGGCATTATAAAACAATATCTTCTTCATCAGATCGGCTGCGGTTGGGCATGACGGTGAATAAATGAGACAGAGCTTTCCTCTGTTCCATGGGCTTGGTTCCCTCCCTCTGTTCCTCTGTTCCATGGACTTGGTTCCCTCCCTCTGTTCCTCTGTTCCATGGACTTGGTTCCCTCCCTCTGTTCCTCTGTTCCATGGGCTTGGTTCCCTCCCTCTGTTCCTCTGTTACATGGGCTTGGTTCCCTCCCTCTGTTCCATGGGCTTGGTTCCCTCCCTCTGTTCCTCTGTTCCATGGGCTTGGTTCCCTCCCTCTGTTCCTCTGTTCCATGGGCTTGGTTCCCTCCCTCTGTTCCTCTGTTCCATGGACTTGGTTCCCTCCCTCTGTTCCTCTGTTCCATGGGCTTGGTTCCCTCCCTCTGTTCCTCTGTTCCATGGGCTTGGTTTCCTCCCTCTGTTCCTCTCTTCCATGGACTTGGTTCCCTCCCTCTGTTCCTCTCTTCCATGGGCGTGGTTCCCTCCCTCTGTTCCTCTGTTCCATGGGCTTGGTTCCCTCCCTCTGTTCCTCTGTTCCATGGGCTTGTTTCCCTCCCTCTGTTCCTCTGTTATATGGGCTTGGTTCCCTTCTTCTGTTCCATGGGCTTGGTTCCCTCCCTCTGTTCCTCTGTTCCATGGGCTTGGTTCCCTTCCTCTGTTCCGTGGGCTTGGTTCCCTCCCTCTGTTCCTCTGTTCCATGGGCTTGGTTCCCTCCCTCTGTTCCTCTGTTCCATGGGCTTGGTTCCCTCCCTCTGTTCCTCTGTTCCATGGGCTTGGTTCCCTCCCTCTGTTCCTCTGTTCCATGGGCTTGGTTCACTCCCTCTGTTCCTCTGTTCCATGGGCTTGGTTCCCTCCCTCTGTTCCTCTGTTCCATGGGCTTGGTTCCCTCCCTCTGTTCCTCTGTTCCATGGGCTTGGTTCACTCCCTCTGTTCCTCTGTTCCATGGGCTTGGTTCCCTCCCTCTGTTCCTCTGTTCCATGGGCTTGGTTCCCTCCCTCTGTTCTTCTCTTCCATGGGGCTACTGCTGTGTGTCTTCTCTTTGTAAGCACGGACTTCACACACACACACAGGTGTGCACACACACACACACGCACACACACACACACACACCAGACACATGCACTTACACACACCTAGACCTTTTGTAAACCTGACATACTGATGTTGAATGTGTTCAGTTTGTCTGTCAAAAAGATTCAATTTGTCGACAATTTCATGCAGCAAGTCATTTTTTATTTTATTTCAGCAGACACTAGTGATTTGCTTTTAACCCGGAATATAATGTCGTTATTGAGTATGGAGAGATATGTGCCATGACATAATTCAATCATTTTCATTCATGATGGCACATGGTCTTTACTGGAGCTTTTAACTTCATGGTTTTTCAACTATGTTTGACAGAAATAAGCATAAAACTTTACTTGTCTATGAAATCCAATCCCGCTCTAATATCCTTGTATTAATGTCTAATTTTCTGCATCATAGTCATGTTCACTTGCAAATTCATATTTAGCCTGGAAATGAAAACATTTAGAGCAGCAATTATCTCATGCATAATTACAAGTGCATGCATGAAGACTCAATAACATCGAGCCATAGGACACTTGTATGAAAACACTACAATTTCACATAACATGACATGATATCTCAAATAACACAACACATTTTTTATTGTTCAACTTTCTCCCCCGTTAACTTTAGCCCGAAGCAAATTGTGTCTGTCTGACAACTAATGAAATATTGAATTCTCACCTCCACATTCACACATCAACTCCACCACCATTAGGGCCGGTGGCTGGTGAGGCCCTAAATGAAATGGCTAGGAAATCCTTTCATTCTGTTGACCTGTGAGAACTATTGATTGAGGGGGTATTGGGCAGAGTCCTGACTTTCTCCTTTAATCAATTAATCACACTTCCTCAATGCGCTGATTTACAGCCAGGCCAACAGACTGGAGAGTGAACAGGATTTGTCCTCTGGGACTACAGACAGGCAGTCAGGAACACACTACCTTGGAACGCATCTGCAAAGCCAACTTACACAGTGCATCCGAGAATAGATCACACAGACATTGACAATCAATGACCGAGCTAGATAACTTATAGAACCCCATTTCCAATGGTGTAGGAGGGGAGGAGCGGTGGGAGTGACACGTCCATACCCCAACCTTTCTGCCTTTCAACTCTCTCTCTCCCTCTCTCTCTCTCTCTCTCTCTCTCTCTCTCTCTCTCTCTCTCTCTCCCTCTCCCGAGAATCTGTCTCCTCACCACGCTCTCTCACCTCTCTCTCTCCCTCTCCCAGGGCTCCTCTCTCTCTCTCTCTCTCTCTCCTCTCCCTCTCCCTCTCCCTCTCTCTCTCTCTCTCTCTCTCTCTCTCCTCTCCCTCTCTCTCTCTCTCTCTCCCTCCCTCCCTCCCTCCCTCCCTCTCTCTCTCCCTCAGACGACCTCAATTCTCTCTCTCTCTCTGTGTGTATCTCTCTCCTCTCTCTCTCTCTCTCTCTCTCTCTCTCTCTCTCTCTCCCCTCTCTGATGACCAGGTCTCTCTCTCTCTCGCATCTCTCTCTGTCTCTCAGACTATCAGTGTCTCTGTGTGTATCGGATCTCTCACCTCAAGCTCTCTCTCAAGACGGAGCTCTCTTCCTCCCGGGGAAGGACTGCCCTCTCTCTGATCTCGCCTCTCTGACAACTCCATTCTCTCCTCCTCCCAGAGCGCTAAGAACCTTGGCTCTGATCCTGGACTCTCTCAAACTCTCGTTCTCTCAACTAACATCTCTCTCTCTCGGTCTCCGTTCCTGTAGGTTCATGCTCTCAACATCTCTCTCTCTCTCTCTCCTGCTCTCTCTCCCTCCCTCCTCTCTCCCTCTCCCTCTCCCTCTCCCTCTCTCCTCTCTCTCTCTGCTCTCTCCTCTCTCTAATCCTCCCTCCCTCCCCTCTCTCTCATCCTCCCTCTCTCTCCTCTCTCTCTCTCCCTCCTCT